>NC_068990.1:13010059-13011018 GCF_001194135.2 Octopus bimaculoides
GATGTTTTTGCTTGAAATTTATGGCATTTCATCTTTGTTTACAATACTTTGTATTTTTCTTCACCAATCATGTGTATATCTTTAATCTTTTATTTATTTCAGTCACTGACCTGTGGCAATGCTGGGGGACCCTTTTTTAAGGGTTTAATCAAACAAATCAGTACTTATTTTTTAAGTCTGGTACTTATTCTGTTGATCCTTTTTTTATATCAATCACCTACATTACATAGATATAAACAAACTAAAACCCTTTTTCGGTGGTAGATGATTTCACTTTATTTAATTGGTTTCCTATTCTCAAATTAAAACTCATTAAAATTCATTGAAACCCTAAAAATGTTAAGGCCCACAATATTGTTCTGAAAATCTGACACTATTTCTATTGAAGAATACTGAGTCACAGTTATTAAGACAAACAGCTTGTTTAAAGATGGATTTCATCTGCTTTTGTTACAACAACATTGTAAAGTATTGTATTCTGTTCAAAATATCAATGCCTTGCAAAGATTGAAATAAAGCTAGCCAATTTGTGTAGACACCAATGCTTGTGGTGTGGACACAGAAGTGTAGAATAATGCTGTAACATTTTATCCTTATACATAAAGGTATAAATGTATAAACGCATTTAAACATAATTACACATTTCAAAAAGCCCCACAGATATTTATGTGCAACTGTCTCACTTGCTTTCTCTATTATTGTTATATATATGCATACACACACAAACACACATATATATATGTGTGTGTGTGTGTGTGTGTGTGTGTGTGTGTGTGTGTGTGTGTGTGTGTGTGTGTGCATGTATATGTATATGAGAGAGAGAGAGAGAGAGATTTGTGTAAGTGCATTTCAAAGAGATGAAAAGGTAAATACCAAAATAGCTAGTTCGATATATTTATGTATATGTATGTATCTATATATATATATATATACATATATACACACACACATACACACAC
>NC_068990.1:13011028-13018167 GCF_001194135.2 Octopus bimaculoides
TATATATATATATATATATATATATGTGTGTGTGTGTGTGTATATATATATACAAATATATATATATATATATATATATATATATTGATAAAACATAGCCAGCTTACAGATGGTGAGATCTCCTTGAAGCTATCAATTACAAATAATTACTTTCTATTGAAAGTAAACTATAAACCCCAACTCTTGCCTCATTAATTTAAACTAAACTTGGAATGCTGCAATCTTTAATTATTCTAATTAATATTTTAGATAACTTTCCAATGTGAAGTAGAAATTTCAGTTTACATGTTCAAAAGCTAGGTATCAAAAGATTTCTGCTTATGTGATTGTTATCGGGAGATTTCTTAAGTTTTGTCCTTAATTTTGTTCTCTTCCTATTATTTTCGTTACTTTTAAAATTTATTTGGAAGTTACAATTTTTTTCTTTTTTTTAGTAGAATAATGTATTATAATACAGTCGAATAAATCGAAATTTACTCGAAACTTATCGCAGCATTTATAATAGGTGGACAGAGATATGAAGAAGAGGTTGTAATTGGAAACTTAGAAGTTTGGATAAAAAGAAAGAACGCTTTCTTAATTGACATCTCTAGACTAAACTGCAGTAAAGGATTATATAATTGAAGATCTCTAGGCAGCAACATTAAGGCTAGGAAAACAAAAACAAAAAAAAAATGTTGCGAAAACATTAGGTATTATTAGAACTATTATTTCCAAAGGTATGGTGATAAAAACTTGTCTAATTAGATTTTCATTAACCCAATGATTTTAACGTCACTGTTGAAATGTTTTTGGTTTTTGCCTGATTTTTTTTTTGTCTTGCTTTTATTTATTTATTATCGTTTATTTATTTAGTTTTTAATGAATTTATATAACATTTTCACTTCTTATGGGAAGTTTGTTATTATCTTCAATACTTTTATAACTGAACTACTGCTACTACTACTTGTACTACTGCTTCACCCTGATGATCACCATCATCATCACCATCACTATAACCATCATCATCATCACGATCATTGTTTTCTACTTTAATCTTATTCAGTTTTTTTTTTTTCCCCTTGAGTTCTTGCCATGGAAGATGAAAATGCTACAAGATTGGAAGGAATATTTCACCTAGAATTAAACAGTCACTAGTCAGTACAGTGTCACATAGGAAATAAAATTAACGAGCACTTCATTAAAGTGCATTACTAGATTTAGCATCTCCATTTGTATGACTTAGACAAACATAAAGATACCAACTCATCTCATTTACCTGACATCTGTTACAAATCAATAAATTTATGTCTTTAGTGATATATATATATATGTGTGTGTGTGTGTATGTATTTTGCTTTTGTATTTGGTTTGTAAGATTCTTTATGTGAATTTATGTGTTGAAGCATATTTTATTGTGTCTGGGGAGAGTCATTCTGTTTTAATGCCTTATTAATTGACGCACTCACCAGTTCGATTTCCTCTCATTTACTTATTATTTTTTCTAAAATTTTCATTGCTTCTTGCAACCTCTTCAGTGGTCGTTCACTCTGTTTGTTATTGGAGCTGTGTTCTTTTTGTTTGCCTGTTTGTGCCCTTGTGTGGGCATCAGTGTGCATATGTATACACATGTGTGTGTATGCATACATGTATGTGTACACATATAAATGTGTGTGAGTGTGTGTATACGTTTGTATGTATTCGGTTCTTGGTAAATTCCACCATGGTAAATTCCATCATGGAAAATTCCACCAGGTAAATTTCACCATAGGTAAATTCCACTACGGTATATTCCACCATGGTAAATGCAGTCATGATGTCATCATGACTGCAATACTGTTTCCCAGCCAAGTGTTTCTCATGTTTGAGAATAGTAGATCGACTGAGGGGGGCAAATCAAGGAAATAGGGGAGGGATCAACCAGTTCAAAGGCCACAGTCATGCACAGCACCCATTGAAACCAAGACTTGTATGCTAGAGCATTGTCCTGATGAAAGAAGACACCTTTCATCAATTTTCCTGGGCGTTTGATCTTGACAGCCTTTCGTAACTGCCTCAGCAAGTTGGCATAGTACTCTCCATTGATGGTGTGGTCCTTTTGAAGATGGTCAATAAACACAATGCCTTTTGCATCCTCAAAACTGAAACCATTATCTTCCTTGCAGATGAAACAACCTTGGCCTCCTTTGGAGTAGATGAGTAGTGGGTGTTTCCACTTTGTGGATAATCTTTCTTTCTTTGTGTGAAAGTGATGAACCTAGCACTCATCTTGGATTAGGAAACGGTCGAAGGAAACCAGCTGGATCTGCCTCAGACAATGTCACATTTTCCTGTGATGTGATCCACCTGGGGCACTTTTGATCAGGTGTCAGAAGACATGGCCCCCACTGAGAAGAAATCATCATTATGCCAAGTTCATTGTGCAAAATATTCTCAACTTACAGGATATGGTAATAGCACTGGCTACTTGACCGGCTGTCAGTCACCTGTCATCCATCAGCATGTGGTGAACACGATGAATTTTTTTCTTTGGTGGAGGTAGTTGCAGGACATTCAGACCTTAGGTCACCTTCTCCTAAATTCCTCCTAAATTTAGATGCCCTCTTTTGCACTGTAGATAAAGCTGGAGCATCATCCCCTAATATAGCAACCATGTCAGCATGAATGTGCTTGGAGATTGAACCCTTCATCTACAGGTACTTGATAATGCCACGATGCCAAATTTTTTCCATATTCAAGAGAAGTCACTACTAATTACTTTTGAAATCATTTTTGAACAGTCAGATATCAGTTTGCCTGGAGAGAAACGATGCAATCATAAATAAGATTTCACATTTCTAGCATCACTCCTTCATAGTCAGACTATGAACTTTTCAGCCCTTCCTCATAGAGTCAGTACCACCACCACCACCACCACCACCACCACCACTACCACTACTACTACTACTACTACTACTACTAATTTTAGTTCTCTAGTTTTAGTTAACTAACTATCAGTAATATTCTGAGATCAGTGCAATCAACTGCAAGCCCTTCCTCTCTCCATCTCTCTCTCTCTCTCTCTTCCATAAGAACAGGCTTTGGATTTAGCTATTGGAAATCATAAAGCACCAGACTAAATACCTTAAAACATTTACTCTGTCACTCAACACTGAAGTCACTTTTACCTCTTTATTTCTCTGGCCTATAAAATGAAATGAAGATATCTACTCACTTTGATGTAATCAGTTGTTTCTCTTCCCCAAAATTTGAGTTCTTTTGCCAGTGTCATTTTTATACCATTTTCTCAAAAATTTGTGGTTTTGTACTAATGTAATATAAATCAAAAGCACTACTGCTACCACCACCACCACCACCACCACTACTACTACTATCATTATACTGGCAATAAAACGTATAAGTTTTCACGCTGTTTCATATAATAAAATTCTTATAGTATGATACTGTATGATATCATAGATATTGTTTTATCTCCCGTAGTATTACTGTAGGTCATCTATGACATAAAAACCCTCTTTGATATCAATCCACCTCAGATTACCAAAAAATATTTAGTTATTGTCATAATGTGTGTGCTTTCAGCTATAAACTCCCTTGTTATTGTCCTGGAAAGAGATCTACTAGCATCAATAAGTAGAAAAAAATTATATTACATCTTTTTTTTTTTTGGTTGTTTGTTTGTATTTTGCACTAGATTAATCATGAAAACTAACAATTATACACTACCAAATTAGATGTTGCAACATTGGAAACACATCAAAGTTGGCTCAGTTTATCAGAAGCTCATAGTATTGTCTGTCAGTTGTCTACCTAGTGATGGGTGCTTAGTCATGTGTTTGAAATATAAACACAATAAACGAAAATATATAAAGAACAAATGCTGGGAACATTTCCCCTGCTTCAGCATCTCGTCCTCGCCATCTCAAACTTCTTTACAGCTAATCTCACCCACCCAAACGTAACTCATTGTAGTACTTTAGCCCCTCAATACATGGCATAAAACCGCTGGCACCCCCACTTCAAATACTTTCCTCCCTACTTAGTCTAGGGGTCTTTTTCCTTTTATTTCTTCATCTTACAAGTTACTTGGTGATCATACTAGTGTTAGTGGTATGAAGAAAGCTTTCAGCACACACTGTAAAATGGCTGCTGTTAGGAATGGCAACTATTTGCAGCAAACAAGCCAAAGCTGACATTAAAGTTTGATATGGCCCTGAATCCTGTTGGTTCCTATCAAACCATCCAGCCTATGTCCAGTCTGGAAAACAGGCATTAAATGATGAATGATAATATTTTTACAATTGATCGTCAGACATAACTGCACTTTCTGTTATTGATTTGTCATCCAAAGTTTTGCTTGCCCAGGATTGATCCTGAAAATCTGAATTAGTATATCATGTATTTGCCTAAAACAGAGCAACAACATATTAGCAAAGGGTGCTGAAGGGCTGTAAGTTCACTCCCAGATTAAGACAATGTATGTGAATGTATAACCTGTAAAGTTGATCAAAGAATTTGGAGACGAGAATACAAGCTTGCATTGAAAACATACAATAGATCAGGTAAAATAGTCTAATCAAACTTTACAGCAATAGTTATTTATGTCATTGATGTTATTCTTACTGTAGAATATTAGCACAGCCATTAATTATGGAACCAATCTTTTGGTACTGTTGGCATGGTGAAGTGAATGAGGTTGATGATGACAATGAACATTGATGAATTCTGGTTAAATCTGAGGATTTGATAGCAATTTTCATTTAAAGTATGACAAAATCGTTTGTGTCCTTATCATTAGACAAATCAAATAATCACTCTCATGTGACCTTTCTTTAAACAGAAATTGTCCTGGAAGATTTCTTTATGACAAATTTTCTTCAGCTTCGAAATAGATTTTTTTATTTTTTTTATTTAAATATAAAAATAACATATAAATCAATGCTATTCATTGTATATTTTGTGTTTGAGCGAATAAATAAACTGAGAGAAATTACTTATTTATGTTGTTTGTGTCTGAGATTGACAAGATATTTGTTCTCTATTTGGTAATAAACTGGAAACAATATGGAAGTTTGATGAGTGTGATAAAGCTGAGGTAATCTTCCATTCATCTTAGTTTGCTGTTCAGTTCAATTCCCAGTTGAAACTATTTAACTATACTTTCACTAAAAATACCTTTCAGAAAGGCATAAATGATATAATTTCCCATTTGCCAATCTCTATAAATCTATAGCTTTGTATCTTTACTTCTAAAACAATATATCATTATGTAACTTTTCTCTCTCAGGATTCTTTCTTATATTAATGTAGAAATTGACATAACCACATTTTATCTCTATTCTTTTACATCACAAATCTGGACAAATCACAAGTCAGTTGCTTATTCTGTGTGATGGGTGTAACTTACTAAGATTTATCTAAAAACTTTCAGAAGTAAAAAGGAATTACTTGTTCATTTATAGATTTAAGTCTATGCTGGTTCTATAACCACATTTTTCTCACTCTTCTAAGTGCTACAAATCCTACTTTAAATGCCATGATTGTTTTTGTTTGGTATAAATTTAAAGTGGCAGCAATATTGAAGGAATACAGCGTTACATATTAAGATAATCTTTCTTACTTGATATTTTCTTCTCTGTTTTCTATAATTCTTCTAATTTCACACTCATTTTGCATCGTATATTTCTATTATTTTCTCCGTACCTCAGAAATCTTACCATAAACTGATTTTCCTTTAACTTTTAATCACATCTTAATCTTATAATGCACTCTTATCCTTGCATTACAATCTCTTTTAGGTTCATCTTGGTAACAGAAACTGTCTGCTACTTATACAAAGTAGCTCACCTTTTTTACATAAAGGTTATTCAGTTGGTAAAATGATCTACATACTTAAAATATAACTAAACCAGTTACTCTATCGATTTAATAGTTTGTTTGTTTTTTTAGCTTCTTTTCTTTCATAAAAGCTGGTCATTAGCAAAACAATTAATCCATGGATTTTTTTCACAAAAAAAAACACTACAGGAATCCCCTATGGGATCTTTTTTAAAACGGGGGCCACATTTTTCATTAACGAAACACTTTGAAACTTGGAACACTGGTAGAATGTGTCATATAAAACATCTTTTTCTCTTAGTCTTCTTTAAAAAAAAAGAAATCCATAAGTTATTCCATGTTAAAGTTGTCGTATTTCTGTAATTTCAACCAATCACTGACGTCCATTCAGCCGATATACATTAAGTGCCGACTACATAAACAAACGATTCTGAAACAATTAACCCTAACCCTAACCCTAACCCTAGGGTTAGGGTTAGGGTTAGGGTTAAAGCAAATTTAAAATGAAAAAAGCAAATAAAACGAAGGTATGGAGATTAAATACGCTTTACTTCGCTTAATCAGCCAAAGGAGTAAATGTAAACAACTGAATACTTGTCAGTGATTGGTTGAAATTATCGAAATAAGACAATTTTTTAAATGAAATAAATTCGAATACAAAAATATTTTTCTGTTCTATAACACAAAATAGATAAGTATACGAAGTTTGAAAGTCTTTCCGTACCAAAAACACTACGTAAAACATTAATGAAAAATGTGGCCCCCGTTTTAAAATAGATCCCCCCCTATGATATAACAGTAATGTGTCCCTGAAATTCTTGCCAATACACAAAATCCTGTAGTACAAAATTAATTTTTCCATTGATTTTCATGTTATAAAATGATAATATATTGTAATGGATGTTTAGAAAAAAAAAATAAGAAACACTTACTGCCCACTCTTATGCATGAAAATAACAATTTCTAAATGTACACAATATGATATATGTACATAAAAAAATTTGAAGTGAAACATGTTACGGAATAAATAAGAATTGTAATGTTATGACAAAATGCATAAAGCAAGGCTATTCATTTCTTATCTTCTGTGAAAAATATGCTTAACTATGACAAAATATTACCTTGCTTGGAAATAGGTGAGAATTAGTGACAAGATGAGTATCTATCTTTAAAATCATGCCTCAAATACCTTCCCATCTACACTCATGCTGGCATGGAAAAAAATGGATGTTAGTTGAAGAAAGGAATTTATGTTTATGTATATATATTTGTTTGTATGTTCATATGTGCTTGTGTATATATATATATATACACATATATAT
>NC_068990.1:13018905-13022016 GCF_001194135.2 Octopus bimaculoides
GAGGAAATACACAGTGAAGAATATTTTTATTGTTTCAAATGTCATGGATTTTGAAAAGAAAGAATAACCTCATTCTATAACAACAAAACCATTCATTTAAAACTTCAGTGAATTTTCTCTTTGATTTATTGAGGAACTTTTTTCTCTGTTTAGTTAATAATGAAAGGTTAAATATAAAAAAAAATTCTTATTTGTCCTAAAAAATGAATGAACTTTCAGTTATGCAATCTCTGATTTTTGGAACCTTTTCAAAGATTGTGGCCTAATTGATGGTGAAGTTAGAGGTTGTGTGTTTCATGTTCGAAACTTAAACTTGAACCTTTGGTGTATGAGAACTAAACACATCATCATCACCATCACTATCATTTAGCATCCATTTTCCATGCCGACATGTGTAAGAAAGTTTGATTAGAGTTAGCAAACCAGAGAACTGCACCAGGCTCCACTCTGTTTTGGGTTGGTTTCTATGGCTGGATGCCCTTCTTAATGCCAACCACTCCACAGAGTGTACAGGGTGTCTTTTACATGTCACCGGCATGGGTGCCTTCCCTGTGTCACCAGCACAAGTGCCTCTCTGTCACTTGTCATTGTCTCTAAGACTCAACATCCAAAGATCATATTTTATCACCTCATCCAGCATCTTCCTGGGTCTAACTCTTCCACAGGTTCCTTCCACAGTTAGAGATTGGCTCTTATTTATGCTGCAGCAAAATGGTTATATTACAATACAGAGGAAAAAATGTAGTTTATAAAATCTAATTAGTTGAATACGAATTTGTTTTGATTTTACATTTGGTTTGAATGATTCTTGGTTTGAATACGTGTACTGAAACATATCTTGTTATGTCATGGGAAGGTCGTTATGCCAATAATAAACACATGCACTGGTTCTGTTTCACTTTACATTTATTGGCAATTGGTTAATCATCTAACCAATTAACTAGTCAATTGTTTGATTAAGCATTCAGTCAGTCAATCAGGTTTGTCAAAGTCCTTTCGTTGTCATTTGCAACCTCATCAATAACGTGACATCTGTAATCCATGTCTGTTTCGGGTTCGTTGGAGAAACATCATGGTTGAAGTTGCAAATGGTGATGAAAGGGCTTTGAGAAACCTAGCTCACTGTTTGATTGACTGACTGACTGATTAATCAAACGACTGATTATTTAATCAGTTGGAAGTGAAATAGACCAGTGTGTGTATTTATTATTGCCATAATGACCCTCCTGAGACACAACAAAACAATTTGGACTAATATAGGAAAATATGGCAGACTGGCAAGCAATAGCATATGGACAAAACTACTTTTGATAACTTATCTCAAGAAATGGTATTAAATATTTATATACGAAATAAGTAAGAAATATTTTATGTTCCTAAAATCAGAAATGTAAATATGCTTTATTTGTTATTCATTGTTTCTGCTGAAGTAGTTTTCTAATAGTTTTTCCTTTTCATTCTTCCTTCAGTTTTGAAAGATTCAATATTTATTTATCTTTTCTTCATTGATCATAAACTTTCAGCCATCCAGTTCAAGACTTAAAGTACATGATACATGCATAAGTTGAATATTAATTCTAATCTCACTGATTTCACAAACATTTTATGTTGTCCAGTTTCTTTTCATATCTATCTATCATCATCATCATCATCATCATTGAGGTCATCATCGTTGTCATCATCATCATCATCATCATCATCATCATCATCATCATCATCATCATCATCATCACTACTGTTGTTACTAACGCTCAGAGAAATATTCAAAATTATTATTAATAAATTCAAATGTATTTTATAAATGAAAATTATTTTATATTATCTTCTTTCAAATTATGGTTTTTCATTTAAAAAAAAAAAAAAAAGAAAATAGAGAAAACAGGAAACTGTAAATTATGAAATACAAATCTTGAGATTGCTTTAGATACTTCAGAATGACTTCAATTTCATTTGAAATTCACTCTCTCAGCCATGAATATAGCTTCTCTGGACCAAGTGATTTGATTAATATGGTTTACATGAATAAAAGGTCGAAGATATTGGATATCAACATTATCTACATTAGATATTTGTGTTCAGCTATCTTTGAAAAATCGTTATTTTCTTTCAGATGATTATTTTCATTATTCTGTTCTGTTAGATATGCTAGATCTATATTCTGATTGGAACAAAGAAGTAATCTTCGAATTATGATATTTAAGAGGGAGGAAACAAAACAAAAAGAAAATGTAAAGAACATAGATCAAATAATCTTAACGGATACTACAAGTTATAAATTATATGAACGTATACAACAGATACACTATCAGATCATAACATCAGATAGTCGCTGACTGCATTATCATTATTTAGCCTGTTGTTTGATACATATAGTACAATCCCCTTTAAAACTACTATGGCTTTTCTGATAAAATACCGAGCAGAGCCAAGTGAAGAATGATCTGATTAATTAGAAATGCTGCATTTAGTACTAAGAAATATGAGGCACACTGCTTTAAAATTTTCCTCCCAACTACTTCATTCAATGATCTCTAAGATAAAAGAAGTAATTACAGTGAAAGAAACCTACAATAATTAAGACCTCTTAAGTTATCTTCCCTAAAAACACTTTCTAATGTATTCATATTCAAAGGAAGCAATCTTATATTATACACAATGTTATAACTAACCTCAATGGTATCTCTGCGTGGACTCATAGGCATAACCTGTATTGTTTTATTCCTGAGTAACTGCTTTGTTATAGGAGAAGGTTTTCCTAGAGTGATAGCAACTTCATAATAAATCAAACAACAGTTCATCTGTTTGCCTGTCAGAAAGCTAACTGCAATTCAATATTGGATGCAAATAAATAATGTATTGCTGTGATATTTCACGAGCATTCAGATTTGAAATTCTCCATTAAAGAAATCTAAATCCAGTGCAAGCATGTCTGTGTGGTTAAGGAGCTAACTTTGCAACCATGTTATTTCAAGTTCAGCTTTAGTGTGCAGCACCTTGGTCAAGATTCTTCTCCTATAACTGACCAACGCTTTGTGCATGAATTTGCAAGATAGAAATTGTGTGGACGTTTACCATATATATATATATATATATATATATATATATATATAT
>NC_068990.1:13022026-13027157 GCF_001194135.2 Octopus bimaculoides
CACACACACACACACACACACACACACACACACACATATATATATGAGCATTTTGTCGTTTTGTTTATGTCTATCACCCTCCCACCACCTGACAACACATGTTCCTTTGTTTACATCCCCATAATCTAGCAGTTCAGCATGAGATCAAAACAATAAGTATTGAGGGTCAATTTGTTTGACTAAATTCATCAAGGTGGTACCCTAGCATGGCCACAGTCCAATAAATGAAACAAGTAAAAGATCAAAACCAAAGTGATAATTTTAATATAAGCTGCCCACCTCTGAGCTTGAAAACAATTAATAATTATTTTCCTCAGCCCTCAACGAACAACCACAGGTTCCTTTGTAGTTGTAATTTGCTCCTTGTCCTAAAACATTTCCTCACTCTTCACTTATGTGTATATGAAGAGCTTAATTACAGCAACATCCCATTTCCTGCATTTTCATAATCATTTACTTTATAAACTACATATAACTTATTGATAATTAATGACGTCTATGTTATAGCTCATAGCATTATATTGATTAAATTTTATTTTGAAGGTTTATTTGGCAGGTCACTGATCAATTTAGATGAATCTAAAGCTTTCCGCAAGGTTAACCATCATAACTTGGCAACTGTCCCAAGTGCAGCTGGACTTGCTCCCATCTTCTAAGACTGGATTGCTACAATGTACAATCACATCTGTCCACTGGTCAAACTCAAAAGTCACCTTTTTCCATCACTTAAATTCACCTGTCAAAAATAATCATCTCCTCTGTTTAATACTTTTTGAAGTTCAAGCAGGGGCTGGAATATTTGAGGGGTTCTTCACTTAAATTGCATTAGAGCAGAGCTGTGGATACCTACGTGAATGATGTCATCACCATGATGTTGGACACATCAAAACCTGGGGTGATTGTTACTATACTGCAGAAGATTGGAACATGTCAGTGAGTTTGTAATTTGAGTTAAGAGATACAAATCTGTATGAGTTGGTAGCATTGCTGACTGAGGCTCTGATTAAAGTCCTTGGACATTTGTTTAGACCAAACCGCCAGAAAAAGAGAAAATATGAGAAGAGGCAATGAGTAGAGTAACTAGTTATGTTCAGAAATACGCTGAGAGGAATCTGTCTGCAAAAGTTTGTGTAGAAATAGATAACACCAGTATTGTTGGTTCCATAACGTCACTTCATCTTTTTGTACCCTGTCACAAGAAACATTTGCCCATATTGATTGAAGTGATTGCTCTTTTGCTTCTTGTAGAAGAATAAGTTCTACTGGTGAAGATATTCATCTAGGGCCAACACAGAAGCAACTGCAGAGATTTCTAGACAATAACAATGCTGGATATGTGTGGTCATCATTCATGCAACACAATTTTCTACATTTCATGTATTTCACTGAACTACAGTCCAAGATCAAGTGCAGGTCAGCATTTGATGTTTGGCAACTATAATTACAGTAAAATCAGCTGTACAATACATTTGGTGGAATATCAAGTCTTGTAGTCTACTGAAAGTAATGGACGAGATGTGGATTGAGGATTACTGACAATTATAAATAAGTCCTTGGCCTAGCATTACTACAGGGAGTAATGCTTGTTTCAGACCAACTCTACCCACATGGAAGTGCCATAAGCTGGGCCTGTGTGAAATTTATGCAGGGTAATCAAATTCTGATGTACATGCTCCTTCAGTGTTTATGCATTGCTGATTTGTGAGCTTGTGTCAAATAATTGCTTTCATTGTAGGAAAAATTCAGCTTTCACCTGAGTCTGCAATGAAGGTTGATGGCTGTACTTCCTTGTTTCCACAAGGAAGAGCATGTAGTCTTCCTCTACCTTGAGGCTATAGTAAAAAAATCTTGTGTGGTTGAAGTGACTGAATGTTTTTTTAGGAAATGATGAGGACCAAGTCCTCATCAACTTCAAATATCATTTAAAGAAGAGAATAATGGGAAGAAAGAAAAAAACTACTGCACTCCAGATTGTTTTATGAAAGGTGACACAAACATGATATTCATGAGGCTAAGTGGGCCTGCTCTGATTATAAGTATATATCTGGACTTGGTAAGGAGTGGTCATCTAGAGAGGATGTAGTCAACTGTCACATTGAACTGGTTGTGTTTGCTCTCTTTTTTTCCTTTTTTGTCTTTTGTGGTTGTTTGTGACTCAGTATTGCTTTTGTGCATCTGCTATCAGATTTTCACTTTTTGCTTTTAATCTACACATTTTGAAGCATTATTGACTTTCACTTTGGCTTAATTCTCTTCTGTTGAATCTTAGAGGATATTGGTT
The DNA here is from genome assembly GCF_001194135.2 of Octopus bimaculoides. Lineage (NCBI taxonomy): Eukaryota > Metazoa > Mollusca > Cephalopoda > Octopoda > Octopodidae > Octopus > Octopus bimaculoides. The sequence continues at coordinate 13,024,308 of NC_068990.1, forward strand.
TCAGAAGTCCATTTTGATTTCATCTTCCATGGGTTTTCTAATGCTTTCAGTTGTTTAGCTCTTATCTAAGTCTGTTATTTTACTGAAATTTATTTCTTGTTTATATATCATCATTTCCTTTGATGAAGAGGAATGCTTTGCTTAATTTTGTTTTTCTTTTGTTGTTCCTTTATTACACATAACAGTTTCTACAAGATTGGATTTTAAGTATTTTTACAGATCTACTGTTGTTATTTTGTAGTAGTTTTCTATTTGTATCAGGCCATTCTCCTTATATGCGACTTGGATTTAATTTGTTTATATTACTTTTGGACTAATGGCTTCAGAATGCTTTCAGGTGATTCCTTGTTGCTCCCTCTAAGATTTTCAATTCACTTCGTTTCTGGTGTATTATGTTGAAGATATAATTTATAACAAGAACAGCTAGTATATTAATACTCACCATCTTATTTTTTGTACTAAATTAAATTTTTAATGTAAGATTTCTCCAGATATCTTTTTCTAATTTCCTCTTTATCATTATTATTGTTGTTGTTATGATGACTACTACTACTACTACTACTACTACTACTACTACTACTACTACTACTACTACTACTACTACTACTACTACTACTATTTTTATTAATATTAAGGCAGCAAACTGGCAGAACATTTAGCACACCAGGTGAAATGCTTAGCAGCATGTCATTTGTCACTATGTTCTGAGTTCAAATTCTGCTGTGGTCAACTGTGCCTTTTATCCTTTCGGGGTCAATAGAAAAAGTACCAGTCAAGTACTGGGATCAATGTAATTGACCTCCTCCCCCAATTTCAGGCTTTGTACATAAACTAGAAAGGATTATTATTATTATTATTATTATTATTATTATTTAGGCGGCAAGTTGGCAGAATTGTTAGGACATCAGGCAAAATGTTTAGCAACATTTAGTCCATCTTTACGTTCTGATTTCATCAGTCTTAATGTTCTGAGTTCAAACTCCACTGATGTTGACTTTGCATTTCACATTTTTGGGGGTCAATAGAATAAGTTCCTGTTGAGTACTGGGGTTGATGTAATCGACTAGTCCCCTCCCCCAAAATTTCAGGCCTTGTGCCCGTGATAGAAAAGATTATTATTGCTATTATCATAGACACATGACCTGAAATTTGGGGGACAGAATTATTCGATACCACCAACCCCAGTGCTTGACCTGATGACCTCAGCAGAACTGCTAGACTATTGGACAAACTACCTTGTGGTATTTCTTCCAGGTCTTTACATTTTAAGTTCAAATCCTCTAAACATCAGCTCTGCCTTGTATCCTTTCAGGATGTATAAACGTAATACCTGCCAAGTACCGGGAACAATTTAATTGATAAACTCCAATACTTAAAACACTGGCCTTGTTTTAGAAGTGCTTATTATTTTTAGCTCTATTTTGTCAGAAAATATATTGGGCTTTCACACTCCATTAATCTTCTGCAGGTTTCCATCTAACTGCTGTTAAATCAAAGCATCTTTTTTTTATCACTAATGTATAAAAGCATTTCAGGTGAGAGCTATCAACATAAAAATAATGTTGACAATTTAAAAGGTCATTTTAGAATATCGTTTAAAAATTATATACAAAAAGTCACATATACATTTTAAGAAATATGTGTGCAAGCGTTCATACAAATAGTTACAGTTTTATAATAAACGGTTAGTGTAAAAATAAAAATATTAGTCTATGTGGTTTGTTGGTTATTAAGTTTAGGTATATTAAACAGTAGGATTTATTTTTAAAAAATTCACCTCGATATATATATTAATCAACTTTAGAATAACATACTGCATTAAAAAATATCGAATTGAACTTTTGTAAAGTTTTCTTTTGAAGTAATTTGCATTTTGTACTAATGAGATAAGTTTAAGTTTAAAGCAATATAATATTTTCCTTTTTATGTATTAGATATATTAAAACGTCAGAAATAAAATTTGATCATTTTCAGATGTACTAACAGAAAATTATAAAGTTAATTACAATATATCCAGCTGGAATTCATTTGTTTTGTAACATTTTGAATAATTTATTCTTTCACCATATTCCATATTTCAACATGCAAGAATATTTGTAATCTAGCTTGAAATTTTGTTAAAAACAGATACATGAGAATTTTAAGTTGTTTCAGTAATTTCCTGTCTTGAAAATTTATTTAAAAGTTATTTAAACTTTAGTAAAAATAAATATTAAAAAATTACAATTTATTGTTTTGAAAATGGAGAGATTCAGAGTGTATTCCTAGATATGCAATGCCTGGATAGAGGACTTTCTGATAATAGTTGAGACATCTTTGCTCATGATTATGCTCAGCAAGGACTAGCCTGCTGATTAAAATAACTTCGATGCGGTTTCTTGGCCTACTAGAAATGGAAGCCAAATGTCCTTCAAACCATAACCTACCATCTTAAAAAAAAAAAAAAAGAGGACACTTTGAATAATGTAGTGCAAGAGAGACTAATATTAAAAATAAAACAGGATGGGACTTTTATGTCTTCAAGGTCTATGATGATATGCGTGCTCAACCAGATTCAATCAAAACTTAAAAAACAAAAGCAATAACAACCCAAAGGCATTCTTTTAAACTGAAATCTATCTTAAACTGTCCTTTTCTCACCTCATTACCAATTTCTAATTTTAATGAATTTGGTTTCGGTATTTTATTATTATTTTCTTCTTTTGAGTTGTTATACTCACCTTAGAGATTGTTATGCATTATTCAACAATGTTTAGCTCACATTCAGATGTAACATCAACCAATTAAAGTTATTAAGCTTGTTGCATTAAAGATCAGTTGCACTCTCTCCCTTGCTTTATTGCCTTTTAA
>NC_068990.1:13027167-13030126 GCF_001194135.2 Octopus bimaculoides
CAGATAAGAAATATTCCTCAGAAAAACTAAATTGTTTTTTTCCCTAATATTATAGATACATATTTGTTGAAACGATTCTTTGGACACTGAAAAAGCTTATGAAGAAATATAGTTTTCTAATTATTTATAATAACAGCTATAATAAGGGTTTCAAATTTTGACACAGGGACATCAGTCGTTAAGGGGAGGAGCAAGTTTGATTACATGACTGATACTTATTTTATCGATCATTTGACCGTTCTTTTTATCCAACTTGGTTGAATTTGAACTCAGAACATAAAGATGGACGAAATGTTGCTAAGGATTTTGCCTGGCATGCAAATGAATTTGCCTGATTTCTGCTTTAATAAAAGCTATGATAATAACAGAAACAACTTTCCTAGAATTAAAATATTTTCCTAATATTGTAGTTTCTTGACAGCAAATATCATGTGACTTGTCTTGGTTTTATAACACAAAAATCTTTCATTTAAAAATATTAATATTTAAATACAAACCTTCCATTTTACATAAGAGCCTTTCTATTAAGTTATATTCCAAACACCAGGTTAGTGAAAAAAAAAACCATTACTACTTTAACTAAACTTTGACAAATTCTGAATTATTTTCAAAATTAATTAAAAGATATAGGTATGTATTATCTCCTTACAAATATGGTCCAACAAGGGTTAAAGAAGAAATTAGAATACTTCAGAAATAAGATTACATCGAAGTAGACTGTTTATATATTGAGAGTGCAATACTCAAGTCGACAGCCTATTCAATATGTCAACTGTTTTTGAAAGCTGAAGCGTTAATGCGTAAACTGTTGTAGTTAATACATATCATTATTGTTATGAGAGTTACATATGCAATAACAATAAAATTTAGTGTATTTTATTTTATTCTTTTGCTAGTTTCAGTCATTGGACTTCAGCCATGCTGGAGCATCCCTTCCAGGGCTTTTAGTCAGTCATATCGACCAGTACTTTGTCTGGTACTTATAAGATTGTTGTTCATATACGAGAGAAAATATGAAGTTGATGCGGGTGTAAGGGGAGACATTTCCGTCTGACACATTAATACCATAGAGTATTTCTGATCGAATGCACTAGCTATTATCCAATGCAGAAAGAAAGAAACACACACACACACGTATATATATATATATATACATACACATGAGATTCCATAGCCTGTTTTCCTTTCCAAACCACGCACATAGAGCTGTTTCTTCCTCTGTCAGCAAATACATTGTATACACAAGTGTAATGTTTCCATTTGTTGTAGCGTACAATGTTTGCTAAAAATTCATGGATCCGCTCTACAGTATATTACATACACACACACACACAAACATATGCACACACACATATATAAATATATGTATCTTTCTAGACAAGCTGGATGACCACGTTTTACTCCTATTTTCCATTCCATACACATAAGCTTGCATATGTGTGTCTTTAGTGTGTGTGTGTGTGTGTGTGTGTGTGTGTGTGTGTGCTTGTCCCCCCCACATACACACACATATGGCCTAACAACTGGTGTTCATTTGTTTACATCCTCATAACTTAGCATTTTGACACAAGAGATTGATAAAATAATTACCAGACTTTGAAACAAGTAAGTACCAGGGTCAGTTTGTTTGACTGAACCCATCAAGGTAGTGCTCCAGTTTGGCCACTGTCTAATGACTGAAAAAAGTAAAAGATAAAAAACACCAAATAAGTGAGTTTCTGTGCTAGAAATAGGTGTTGTGTCTCCCTCAGATACTAATCTAATGCAGTGCTTTCAAAAGAGTGTGTTGTGACATTTTACTACCACTTAAATGTGTGTCATGACAGTTTTCTGAGCCACCTTTTGGTGTATCAAGAAATAAAATCGATTTTGTTCAATTTTTATGAATACTTGGCTGTGAAGTATGTGTGATATCTGACAACTCTGTGTGTAATTAGACAACTGACTGGTGACACCTGATATGATATTTAATTGCTAATGAAACTTAATTAATGTGCCATGAATGTGAATAACTTGGAAAGTTCTTAAATAATGTCCAAACGATTTTTATACTAACTAGACTAAGACCACATCTAGGGAGTGAGAAACTCTAGGGAGAACAGCAGGTCTTCAGAAAAGAATCTACACCATTCATACAAGTGTTTTAGCCCTTACATTCTTTACATTCTAAAGGGGCCAGGCTATATCCAAGTTATGACTCCTGGGTACTCATCTGCTGCTTCACTCTTTGCGGTTATTTGCATTGCAGCCTTCCTGAATGGTTCGGGTACCTGAAACCCAAGGTTCTTTGCATGTTGTAACCAGTTGGTCGTAGAGTAACTTATGCTTTGAAATTCACTTCAATTTCGCCTTGACTAGATCCAATTGGAATTCTTCTCTGCTTCTGCTATTACCTTTGTCCTAGAAACTGTGAGCCACTTTATGACAATGTTATAAGATCTCCCATTTTTTTTACAACTGTTTGCATAAATGTATGTTTGAAATGTAGAATCATGGTAATTGGTATTGTGTGCAGACCATCAGCAGAAAGACAATGTTTGTTACACATTTGTTAGGTTTATGTTACTTAACCCATTACCTCCCATAATTCTATTATCTGGAATTTTTTTATGAAACTTTGATTTCTAGCATAAAACAGCCTTAGAAACACGTTGGAGTGATCAAAATAACATTTTAAATAGAAATAAGCGAGTTATTGGGTGAAAAATTAGCAAACCTCATTTGAATATCAGAGAAATATACCTAGTAGATATAGCAAAAAGGTTAGATATGTGTAAATTTTGACAGATAATTATGAAATTGTAATTTTTAAGTGATCTCATATGAGATCACTGCTAGGTAATGGGTTAAGGTGTTGATGCTGCATTATTAGCATGCTTTGGTTCATGTGACCTTGATGATTTTCAAGCAGAAACAAGATGAACATTGCAAGGGATTATATATAATAATTATATAATAT
>NC_068990.1:13030158-13033090 GCF_001194135.2 Octopus bimaculoides
TATATATATATATATATATGTATATATATATACATACATATGTGAAAGAATATAAGGATAAAAATCTTGTTAATGATTTTTATCAATTAGTCAGCATGCTATAAAAATTTATAGGCAATTAATACATTAAATTAATAATAATGTATATAATTATATCAAGAGAGATCGGGTGAGAATGACCTTTCTCCAGCATGCTTAAAGTGCCGATACCTTCAAAAACTACCAAAAACTCCAGCTAAAGTATATATGTTGCTGAAATCAGGTTTGTGAGAGAAAATTAAAAAAGACCTCGCGTTAATATATATATAAATGTATGTATATATGCATATATAATTATACATATATAGATATACATATGTATATACATATCTACATATACACATATATACATGGGGTTCTGGGAATTTCTTGGCTTTGGGTACAGGAGAATTGGTTCATTATGATTTTATTTAACGTATTCCTCTCTCAGATTCACACACTTATTGCAGCAGTCCTTCAGTTTTCTAAGCCCTGTAAAAGAACTCAGAAGGTTGGGTCTCCAACCAAGCATTTTGCAATATCCTTAAAACCACAGTCTACAAAAGTCACAAAGTGAATCAGATGCTGAGAGTCTCATGAATTGGGATTTGTCAAACTGGTTTCATATAGAGGGGTCATAATATTTATTCTGGTGAACGTGACATTTCCATGGATTGCTCCTGGAACAGTTACAATACCATGTGGTTAATGCATATTTTTCAACTAGTATGCCTGTGAAGCCATTCCATGAATAAATAAACTATGAAAATTTAAAGATATACTTACACACATAATAAAGTAACAGGCTAGACATTTGAAGAATTTGGATTATCCACTGTAATTGCTTTTATAATGTTTTCCAGAACAATCCAGGGAAATGTCATTATCACCTGTATATAAATTTGTGACCTTTTTATTTGAATTCAATTAGATAAGTACCAGTGCATAAACTCTCGGCCCTTGGGTCACTTTGTAACTTCTGCGAATTATCAATAACAAAAAATGTGTATATACTCATGTTTTGAACTCAATTTTCATGATTGCATCACCATCTATCTATCTATCTATCTATCTATCTATCTATCTATCTATCTATCTATCATATATATATATATATATATATATATATATATACACATATGCCATTATCATCATCATCATCATCATTTAATGTCCATTGTCCATACTGGCATAGGTTGGATGGTTTGATTTGGCATGGTCTTCTATGGCAGGGTGCCCTTCCTAATGCCAACCACTCTGAAAGTGTAATGATTGCTTATTTTTATATATATATAAGTAGTATAAGATGTGAATTCAGAAAATCATGCGATTATATTCACCTCTCTCATACTTCCTGACTTTACAGTTTGTCTTTACTCTCTGAGTTCTAATTCTGCCATGGTCAAACTTTGTCTTTCATCCTTTTAGGGTCGATAAAACAAATACCAGTTATTCACTGGGGTTGATGAAATCGACTTACACTCTCCGAAACTGCTGGCCTAGTGCAAAAATTTGAAACATATATATGTCTACTACTATAGTCTCAGGCCAACCAAAGCCTTGTGAGTGGATTTGATAAGCCGAAACTGGAAGAAGCCCATCGTATGTGTGTGTGTGTGTGTGTGTGTGTGTGTGTGTGTGTATTTTTGTGTCTGTGTCTGTCCTCTCACCATCGTTTGTCAACCGATATTGGCATGTTCATGTCCCCATCACTTAGTGATTCAGCAAAAGAGACCGATAGAATAAGTTCTAGGCTTACAAGGAATAAGCCTTGTGGTCTATTTGTTTGACTAAAGGCAGTGCTCCAGCATGGCCGTAGTCAGATGACTGAAACAAATAAAAGAATATGGTTTGATGTATGTATATGTATGTATGCATGCCTGTAAGTATGTATGGATGGATATCAGCATAGAATAAGGTCACTAAATAACGATGATGAGTGGAGATATGCTGTGGACGGTGGTTGATGAAGAAGGTTTAATTGAAAAGGTAGAAAATAAATACAGGTTAAACAGAAAATCCTTTGATAAAATCTTGACTAAAATGTTATCAAAGAACTACAGTCATGGTCGTCTGATTTTGTTTTACAGACAAACACAAAAATACACAATCAGAAGCATAACATCAGGTTGGAATGTTTCCAAAACTTAATCAGATTTTGAATTAACGAAGGCACTTCAGTTTTAATTCTAGTCAGCAATTTCACCAAACTTTAAAACTATTCTAATGATTTTCTCACAACAAATTGATAATACCAAGCTGAAGTTGGCAACAGCATGGGTTTGTCTCTTTTAGAGAAGACATCTTCACAAAGAAGGGAAATATTTCATGATAAATATTTTAAGTGCAGGCTTGGCTGTGTGGTTAAGAAGTTTACATTGTAACCATGTGGTTTTGGGTTCAATTCCATTGTGTCACACTTTGGACAAGTGTCTTCTACTATAGCCCTTGGCCAGCTAATGTATACATATATATATATATATATATATATATTTATATCATTGTTATTATGCAAAAGTGTCGTAAGTCCAAAACGTTGTTTTTTCAGAAAATGAAAAAATAGTTTCACTGTTCCATTTCTTTTTTACATAAGCAGCAGTTTCAGTTTAACAATAATACTTTGTTGGGTGTATAATATCGTAACTCCATGAATGTATGATATTTTCAGTCAGAAATATTTTTGTAAAACTGTCGTATATGGGGCTTACTACACTTTTGAAATGCTAAACTGCTGTACTACACTTTGACAATTTTCAGCTGAAGCAGCTGGGGATACGATAGTTTAACCAAATGAACCAGCTAATATAAGCAAAATTAAATATTGTTAAAAGCGCATTTGGTCAAATTTGGCCATATGACAATTTAACATAATAGCAATGACATATATATATATATATATATATATATATATATA
>NC_068990.1:13033324-13037037 GCF_001194135.2 Octopus bimaculoides
ATATATATACAGGATGTCCTTGAATTACCTTTACAATTTGGAAAATTCAGAAAAGAATGAAAAATAAGGATAACTTAGAAAAATTTATTGGAAATCATAGACAAATCGGTAAAGTTTTATCAAAATCATCACAACTCTTGCACGTGGGCTCCATTGGTTGCATGCAAGTTTAATAGATACAATAAATTGTAGAAGCCATAAAAACGATTTAAGAACACTCTATATATACGAGTGTGTGTGTGTGTGTCCTTGTGTTATTTCCACCTGCCCATCACTGCTTTAATCGATCCTGAGTGGATGAAAGGTAAAGTCGACCTCAGTGAAATTTGTGAAATTTGAACTCAGAATGTAAAGGCAGAGTAAAGACCACTTAGCATATTGTCCTGCAATGCCAACAATTCTTCCAGCTCACCACCATTGATAATCCTTTCTACTATAGGCACAAGGCCTGATATTTGCGAGAGAGATCTTGTCAGTTGCATCGACCTGAGTGCTTGGTGGAATTGGAACACACGAATATAAAGAGTCAGGCTAATGATTCTGCTGTTGTTATTATGACGATGATAGAAGTTCAGTCATAATAGCATGGTATGAAAGTATGCTTCCCAATCTTATAGTTTTAGGTTCAGTACCAGTGTCTAGCCCTGGGACAACCAGAACCATGTGAGTGGATCTGGTAAATGAAAACTGAACGAAGCCCATTGTATATACATATATGTATGTGTGTGTGCACATATATGTTTGTGTTTGTCCCTCACCACCACTTGACAACCAGTGTTGGTTTGTTCATGTCCCCAAAACATAGAGTTCAGCAGAAAGAAACTGCTAGAATAAGTGCCAGGCTTTAAAAAAAGTACTGGGGTTAATTTTTTGGCTAAATCCTTTAAAGTAGTGCTCCAGCATGACTGCAACCTAATGACTGAAACAAGCAAAACTAATTCTAACAAGAGCACTTAGAGAGTGCAAACCTCCACCAAGGCAACCCCAACGTCCTCTTAACAATTAGCCAGAGATGATTTTTAAAATGAGAATATCTGAAATAAACTTGACTGTTCTCACAAACAAGAATAGTAAAAATGAACCCAACTGCTCTCAAAAATTAAATAAAAAAAAAAACAGGAAAAATAATCCAGAATCCTTGTCTAGCACCAAATTGATCCCAAAATCTAATCAATTCGTGCCAGTCACAAGGCCAAACACCCCTGAAAGTTTCATCTGAATCCATCCAGCAGTTCTGGAGATATCTTGTCCATGGACAAATAAACAAACAAACAAACACGACTAAGGCAGAGGGAATAATGATAATATCTCTAATGTCATCCAAGTCCTTCATCCGAAGGCAAATTTCATTTGTTTGTAAATGAAATGGAAGATTAGAAGAAGAGGGCTTATTGAGTGAAGGGAGAACAAAGGTCTGTAAATGACTACCTTGCAAACAGTGCAGAAGAACCACTTAAACATTCTCTAATAGAATTAGGTTTTACTTGTGTTGAATGTGAAGAGACGAATGCATACCAAATCAGGACAATACATCAAGGAGGTGTTAGGAGAAATGCTGTTACAGAAAATGAGAAAAATTCTGACACAACATAGCAGTGATTCAAGTGTTGAGAATTGAGAGAAAGTGAAAGTTTGTGTTTGCTGCAGATCAAGCTCTAAACCCTAGTTCAGTGGATAAAAGTATTTATGCCATTGTTTCAACAAACAAGTGATGCCTATGTAATCAGTGAGTAAAAAATATTGTGTATATTGAGTGCCATGCAACAAAATTTTAGCTAAGAAAAAATACAAGGGCTGTCTTAATAAAGTAAAATACACCAGTCTGAGTGCGGCCGTTGCCAGTACCGCCTGACTGGCCTTTGTGCCTGTGGCACGTAAAAGCACCCACTACCCTCTCGGAGTGGTTGGTATTAGGAAGGGCATCCAGTTGTAGAAACTCTGCCAAATCAGATTGGAGCCTTGTGCAGCCATCCGGTTCACCAGTCCTCAGTCAAATCGTCCAACCCATGCTAGCATGGAAAGCGGACGTTAAACGATGATAATGATGATGATGATGATGATGATGATGATGATTTAATATATATTTAATATTGTTATAAGCAATCAGTCATTACACAGCATTTAGAATTCAGTTGACAGTATGCTTATTTGGAAACAAAATTGGCTTTATGCATATTTAAAAATTTTTTTCTTTTCTTTTTCTTCTTAGTATGAAGGATTTCACAGCAAAATGTGTGCATTACATGTTAAAGAATGTAACTAAGTAAAACATTGTCCTAGTAACTTGTTAGGTTCTTAACAAGTGTTTTGAAACTTCTAGCTTGTATGCTAATTGTCATTAATGTGATTTCAAATTCAATTCACCATTTTAAAGAAATTAAATTTTCATTAATCATTTTCTGTTATCTTCTTCATTCTGTGTCTGTGTGCAGCATAATTAAGATAGCTTCCAGACAAATAACACATGCAGGTGGAGCTTATATGTGCTTTGTGGCTTTAATATATTTGAAGACAGATATATGAAATAGTAAAATCATGTTAGAAAACTAGTTTGCTGGAAAAATAGTAATAGAATTGATGTAATCTCGACAATTAGGCAACGTGTTGTTTCTCTCCCACTCAGTCAATAAATGTCTGTATGTATGTATATAATTTATATATATATATATTAACCAAAAATAATCTCAGAGAAATAAAACCAATTGGCCAATGGAATATACACAAATGACAGAGACAAACACAGGTATATCAAATACTATATAACATAAATTCTTGATTCATTAAGGCTATGTCCACCTTGGGAGGATGTCATAATTACCAAATGGCAATGATGAGCTGCTCCATATGAATAGAGGAGACAAGTTCAAGAATCAAATATTTTCAGAAATTAATATTCCATTAAGGAAAAGGACATGTTTATTTTGGCAATTAGGGGACAACTGTGGACATATGTTTCTGCCTCAATAGGTATTATCAACATGACATTTGTCCTAATCTTTTTCCAGCAGCCGAGGGACATGTATGTATATATATATATATATATATATATATATCAGGGGTGTATAATTTGGGTGTTGTAGGTGTGCAGTGCACACCCATTGAAAATGGGAAATTCATTATAAATATTAACCTTACTCATTAACTTATCCACAAATCTTAATGGAAAACTTTTGTTATACTAATGCTTGAAATTTTGTGGCATTGGGTGTAGCAGTACACCTAATACAACAACCACCATATTCCACTGATATATATATATATATATATATATATATATATATACACACATATAAGAGGAATGACCAATTAGTGGACATCCATTATGCTAGAAGAAGACCACCTATGGTCTGACCACTAAGAAGAGATTGTACTCAAGAAAATTCAGCAAATGCCAGAATGCAATTACGTGAGTGGTAACAACGAAACCAGTTTGTGATTAATCTTTATATTTTGTATCTTTTCATTTGTCTTGCTTGCTTACGTTCTGATGTTTGCTGAATTCTTGTGGTGAGACCATAGGTGGTCTTCTTCTAGCATAATGGATGCCCACTTAGTGGTCATCCCTCTTATATGTATGTAATATAATTTTTCGGAATCTTCAGATTTTTCAATATGCTAGGCCACTGGTTTTAAATTGATATTAATTAAATTAATATTTAATTTTTCGCCCTTATTTAAATTATATATATATATATAGACTTCACTCGTTTGCC
>NC_068990.1:13037047-13040238 GCF_001194135.2 Octopus bimaculoides
ATATATATGGGAGAATTTACAAAAAAAACCACAGACGAAGACAGGTGGTGTAAACAACAAATGAACGTATGAGTTTAACGCTCAGGAATAGAGAAAGTCTTTGATGTTTCGAGCTACGCTCTTCAACTGAAAGGAACACAGAAAGAAATAAGGAGAGAAACAAAGAGAAAAAAAATATAAATGTAGTGGTCAGCGATCTATCTTATATATATATATATAGACTTCACTCGTTTGCCTTACATCCATTATTACATGCTTGCGTAAGTTAGACAAATACAGTTCAATTCTCTTTTTGTTGCTAACCCTCACTTATTTTTAAGTTGCGAATTGTTTTTATATAAAGCACACAGCTAGAGGACAGTTTGATTACAAGGAATGTCAATAAATGACACTTTTTAGCACTGCACTTTCATACGAAGATGCAGAATGTAAAACATTCGCAGTTACAATGAAAAAAACATGCAGTAAATGCTGTTAAATACAATGAAATAACAATAGTTCATGACCAGAAGTGGGTGGTGAACATCCATATGTGTTTGTTTAATTTCATTGACTGAAGCCAACATTGACAACTACTTGTGGGTTTCTTATGTAGAAAACAAAATCAAATATGTTTGTCGGTTGCCTTACGAAAATAAAATTCAAAGCAAAAACAAGCAATACTAAGAGCAGGCAGCACAAATTTCATTTTGGTCTTTTATTTGCACAAACATCAAAAGAATTAAAATGAGAGCTAACTTTACTTAAGGCAAGGAGAATTATTCTTCAACAATAGAAAAGATGTAACCTTATATCCAAACTAAGAGCAACGATAAATAGAAGAAAAAATTGCAGGAATTGAATACTAAAGCAAAATAGGGAAAGAATAGAGGAGGGGGTTAGAGGCAGACTAATATTAACATGAATTCTTTTGTGCTCAAAGTTCATAGATTTACTCTTGATTTATAAAATAGGGGCAATAGTTACAGGTTTATATGGTATGAATTACCTACATTAAATGCTGGATCAATGCAAGTACTTTATTGAACCTAGCTCGAGAAAGCCATTTGATGAGGTAATCTTGTTGCAAGTTTCCTTCTTTGCTTATAAACTGTTCATAACTTATGGCATGGAACACATATTCTTTCAAGTGACTAAGTAGATGTGCAAAACACAACAAACATCAGTAAACAAAAATTATGTTTAGAAAAAGGCAAACAGGATAAATGCTAACAGACTCGTCTCTTATCTGTGTATGCAGCAATATACAGCTTTACTGACCTCACTGACTTTTAAATGGTAGATGGGCAGCTGTAACATGGCCTGGAATTGTAGTCATTGTGTACATAACTTTATATTATTGCATAGGTGGGTACTATCACTATGGACCTGCTGCTTTCTCGCTTCATATCCTTAATGGCCTTTTCTACCATACAATAGTCAACCTCTGTAGCTGGTCTCTCTGTTGGTCACGAGTTTACCCATCTTTTCCAAATATATTCTTAGTTAACAATTGCTCCTCTATTAATCTAGCTGGTCTGACATTGTTTCTAATCAATCTGAACATTTTAAATTATATCTTAAATTTGCAGAGGAATTTGTAGTGGGTAGTTTAGCTTAATCGGTCAAAGCATCGTGACGCGTAATCACGGGGATGTGAGTTCGAGTCCACAGCTAGCCACCTACACTTTTCTCTGCAAAATAGGGGTAGTTTATCCTGTTCAGGCTATATTATTAGTATTATTCTGCGACTGAGAATTTAAAATCACTTCTTTAATTAAAATCTATTTTTTGCATATGTGTCATATTACTAATAATGTTGGGTTTTCTATTGGCTATGGCTTTTGGCAGGTTTTATTTCATTTTTCTATATTTAATTCCTTTGAATTCAGTAATATATTTATCCGATAACATGCAAAGAAAATAACCTCTATTTCTCTGCCCCCTTCCCCGCCACTCTCATTATCAGACTACACTTTTAGCAAACACATTTTTTACTTACTATGTATGCTTAATTCGTTGATAGCCTGTTATATAATCTTTGGTGTAATGTCTTTGCAGGAAAATGTGATGGCTTCAAGTGTGTTAATAATGGGTACTGTATTGCACCACAGTTAAAGTGTAATAATCTTCCAAATTGTGGGACAAAAGATAACTCAGATGAAAGTACAGAAGCTGCACAATGTGAGTATAGCTAATATTTTTCTTTTTCTTTTCTGAATTCTGTTTTATTCCTTTTAGCAGCAAGACACATAAATCTAAACGATCAGCTCAAAGCTACCAAAATGTAGGTTATAGTCTAAAATACTTTGTTATTTCTGTACATACTGTGAAAATTACTGTATCTTCATTGCTCTTAGTGCTGTACCGATTACAAAACGTATTATCCTTTCTATTTTCATTTTACTCACATCTTTTGAAGCCACTAAGGCATTTGGTTTTTGTTACCTCTGTCATTGATCTCTGTCATTTCGCTATCTTTGCATAGACTATGGAAACTATCATACTCACTGGTGATTTCATATAATCAAATTATCATATCTATACGATGTTGCTGTTCATATTAGAGGAATTGTAATTTTTGTGTACGATCCTCTGACTGATAAAACCTTAGAAATCATAATCTGCTAATGTCCTATTTTATATGTATCTGTTTTCATAGAGAATGATGATGATGATGATGATGATAAAGAGGAGAAGATGAAGGAGGAGGAGGGGGAGGAAGTGGGTAATAATGTCAGTAATGGTGCTAGTGTTGGTGCAAGTGCTAATGATGAGGTTGATGGCAATGATTCATTAAGGTTCATTAAGGAGCTTGAAATAGATTTTAGCATCTCTGTTTGTATATGTGTGTGTGTATGTATGTATGTATGTATGCATGTATGTATGTATGTATGTATGCATATATGTTAATAGATATATATATGTGTGTGTGTGTGTGTGTGTGTGTGTGTGTATGTTAGTATGTATTATATATGTGTGTGTGTGTGTGTATATAGTCCCTCATCTAATTTCATTGACTTTCTGTATTGTTATGTGAATTTCAAAAGAACCAGAAACTGTTTTGTTTCATGTGGCTGCAACAAGATGTTAATTGTAATTACTTGGAAGACTAAAACTACACTATACATACATACATACATACATACATACATACATACATACATACACACATACACACATACATATATGTATATATGTATATATATATA
>NC_068990.1:13040406-13043310 GCF_001194135.2 Octopus bimaculoides
ATATATATTGTCACAAGGTTTCATAAAAGTGCAAGCTTGAGAATGATGGCTTTTTTGCTTGTCTCAAAATTAATAATGACATTTAAAATGAAATCACTCAACTTACCATTTGAATACATGATTTAAGTATATATAGTTGTTTCCATATTACTGCTGCTCATTATTATCATTTTTTTAAAATACATATTTTGTTAAAATATGTTTGTTTTTCTTCTCTTAAATGCCATAAACCTTTGTAGAGTACTTTGCTGCTCTTGAAATTCTCAGAATAACATCTGTAACACATAACTGTATCAAAAGAAGAATTCCATCAACCAAATATGAAGGTTTTATAGCAGATTCTTGTTCTGTTATACGTCTAGTTTTTCATGGTTCTGATAGCTGCTTTGGCTTCAAATTCGTAAATCCTTGGTAAAAGAAGAATCTGTTGATTCTGGTCTAAGTTTTATTACAGAATTTTATTTTTTACAGAATCTTTCATTTGTTCATGCACATTTCAGAATCCCTGCTGTATAAATCTTGGTAATATATTGAAAATACTTTTATGTTCCACTATTTCTGGAAAGGTTAAACCTTAGAGCAAAACATTTTTTTGTATTTCATTAGACATATTTTTCCTAATTTTCATTTCAAATCCATTTATGTTGTTCCAGCTACGAATTACATGTATGTATGTGTGTGTGTGAGAGAGTGTGTGACTGAGTGTATATGCATGTGTGTTATCTACTCTTGGAGATTTTAGTTTAACAGCATATTTATTTTAGATTTTACTCTGTCACATTTTTTTTCTCTAACGCAAATGTAAAACCAAAAAATGTTCTATTGCAAAATTGACAACTTCAAGTTATCAGTATCATGGAAATTACTTTTCAATAGAATATTATTATCATTATTATTATTATTATTATTATTATTATTATTATTATTATTATTATTATTATTATTATTATTATTATTATCCTTATTATTATTATTATATTTATTAGTAAATAATATATAAAATATAGAACTGTATATATCTTCATACTTTAACATAATATGAGCCTAAAATCCTGGAAAGACCATAAATTGCTAAGCATATTCTACTGACCTTGTACACTGTAGGAAACAAAACCCTATCATATACATAACTGTATAAACTCCACTTCAACGTAAAGACAAAGTAATTTTACAATATTCTTTTGTAATTAAATTTGATGTGCTGTCGCCTTTGTTCCTGCAGAGTTTTATAAAAAGAAAAGGAGGATATATTTCAAATATGATTTGTTTTGATCTAATGTATTAATTGGTTTATTTTCCTACTCTGCTTTCTTGGAATTGATCTGTCAAAGCAATTTCTGTTAATTCAATCGTCATTAATTACTGAAAAATTTACTGAATGGATTGAAGCCAACAGATAATTTAATAAACAGAACACATTCTTTTGAAGAAAACTCCAACTGTTTCTGTTAAAATGATAGATGTATGTATAACTTTGAACTACTGCTATCTGAAATAAATTTCTACATACTTTCTCTAATAATTTTACATATTTTCTCACATATTAGATTATAAAATTCTACGTTCTATTATTATATCATTTTCTCTAATTACTGATTCTAATATCTGGTTACACGACCTATACCCATTAGCAATAGAAAAACACACTCAACGAGTTGGTGTTGATGATGATGTTGATTATGACAGTAATCTGTCTGATGACAAAATAAAAATCAAGCATTCACCCTTTCCTGACATTATTTCCAATAAAACACTCTCCCTTGGTGTTACAATTAATTTTAAGAATAATCAAGAATTTGTAGAGCATTTAGTAAAATAATTATGTTACCATTATATTAGTGTTTGAAACTGGCCTTGTACCTATATCACAAACTATTATATGAATATTTGGAACATATCTGAACGAAAGGATCTTGCATAAAATTATAATGGAAGGTTTTAACTGAATTATGAACACTTTAAATAGGATGGTGTTAAGAGAATTTTTGTTGGAATATTGAAATTTTTATGAACAAGAAGTTGACTGCTACTGAAGGAAAGTAATCATTTCTAGCTTTAAGCCTGTTGAGGAATTTAAATTAAATAGTGAAGAACACACACATCTATTTCTATATAACTCTTTTATTATTCTTTTATTTACTTGTTCCAGTCAAGGGTTTTAGTCAAAGACATCAACCCTAGGACATATTCTTTGCAAGCCTACTACTTATTCTATCGGTCTTTTTTGCTGAACCACTAAGTTACGGGGGGGGGGCGTAACCCCAAAATTGGTTCTCAAGTGATGGTGGTGGGGACAAACACTGATGACACAAAGACACACACACACAAATATATACATACATGTATACATACATACATACATATATATATATATATATATATATATATATATATAGGCTTCTTTCAGTTTCCATCAACAAAATCCATTTACAAAGCTTTGGTCGGCCCTAGGATATTATAAAAGCACTCACTGAAGGTGCCACTCAGTGGGACTGAACCCAGAACCATGTGGTTGAGAAACAAGCTTCTTACCACACAGCCATGCCACTGCCTATTAATTTTTTTAATTTTTTATATACATTTCCATGTGAGAAAGACTGGTAGTTGTGAATAACACTATTTCAGCCGCTTTTTGGACTTCTCAGTATGACATAACTTGGGACTTGAAATTAATCAAACAAAATTCATTGTTTCCTCTTCGTTATATGTATATACATATGTATGTATATACACACACACACACACACACACACACACTCACACATATATATATGCATACATATGTATGTATGTCTGTATGTATATATATCTATATACACACACACATATATATAAATATATATATATACATATGTATACATATACATGTATATATATACATATATATATATATATATATATATA
>NC_068990.1:13043589-13045187 GCF_001194135.2 Octopus bimaculoides
TATGTATGTATGTATGTATGCATGTATGTAGATTTATATAAATGTGTGTGTGTCTGTGTTTGTCCCCTACCGGACCACTTAAGAACTGGTGTTGGTGTAGCAGTTCAGCAAAAGAAACCGATAGAATAAGTACCAGGTTTAAATTTTTAAAAAGTACTGGGGATCAATTCATTTGACTAAAAATTCTTCATGGTAGTGCCCCAGCATGGCCGCAGTCTAATGACTGAAACAAGTAAAAGATAGACAATAAAAGATACACGTACAAGTAACTCAGCCTGAAACAGCAGCAAAATCTCCCTCAAAGCAACACTTTATCTTCAAAAAGGACACGTTGGATAATATAGCCTGAGACAGGTAGACTATATCTGAAAAATAGATGGAATGGTCATGGCTGCAATGTCTTTGATTATAAATCTGTTCAATGAGAGTTGACTTGAAGTTAAACTACAACATGAAGCTCTGAAACATTATTATTATGTATTGACATGATTATACCGATGGTTTGTTGGAAAATCAAATCATTATTGCAAGTCAAAGCTTACTTTATTCCATTATGGCTTTATAGTCATTAAGGAATATTCAAATTTCCTGCTGTTAAGACCATTAAGAATGAAAAGCAGATTAAATCCTAAATGAGAATTGACTGATTAGAATATGAACAAGTGGAACTGGAAAATATAATAAATAATCTTTCGCTATTGTCTTGGAACTTCACATTGAGTGGTTCACCAACAAGAGCTATTGTCATAATCCCAGTGATCACACTAACTCTCCTCTGTCTTCCATATTTAATTAAGCTTAATTAATTAAATTTTCAGGGTTGTCTCCCTTGGTGTTTTTATTTTTCATCAGGCGTGGCAGTGTGGTCAAGATGATTGCTTCCAAACCACATGGTTTTGGTTTCAGTCACACTGCATATATATATATATATATATATATATGTTTTATTATATGTATTTATTTTCTCCTAATTAATAAATAACTCGGACAAAATAAATTGGTTAATAGATACCAGGGTAGCAAAGATCACAAAATGACTGTGGTGTAACTCCTGTTTATGAGGTAGAAATTGCTTGTTATTTTGGGTACTTGAGTATATATAAAATTCGGTTAAAATGTCTTACGTTTAAGCTGGTTCCCATGCATTTCCCTGAAGAGAAGATTACATTCTTATCAACATCACCTATTCCTATGGAAAGTATAATTTGTAATCTTCGAAACATATGTTGGAAATAAAAGTATGCAGTTAACATATGCGTCTTACTCCATTTACTAAATATATATATATGTGTGTGTGTGTGTGTGTGTGTGTGTGTGTCGGCACAAGAGTGGCTGTGTGGTAAGAAGTTTATTTCCCAACCAAACAGTTCTGGTTCAGTTCCATTGTGTAACAGCTCTTCTAATATAGCCCCAAGCCAACCAATGCTTTATGAATGAATTTGGTCGATGGAAACTGAAAGAAGCCTGATGTTCATATATATATATATATATATATATATATATATATATCATCATCATCATCATCATTTAACGTCTGCTTTCCCCGTGGGCATGGGCTGAATGGTTTGACTGAGGACTGGCAAGCCAGGAGGCTGCTC
>NC_068990.1:13045242-13046125 GCF_001194135.2 Octopus bimaculoides
TGTGTGTGTGTGTGTGTGTGTTTGTGTGTCTGTGTTTATCCTCGCACCACCGTAACTTGACAACCGATGCTGGTGTGTTTACATCCCCGTAACTTAGTGGTTTGGCAAAAGAGACCGATAGAATAAGTACTAGGCTTACAAAGAATAAGTCCTGGGGTCGATTTGTTTGACTAAAGGTGATACTGCAGCATGGCCACAGTCAAATGACTGAAACTAGTAGAAGAATAAAAGAATAACTACTGAAAATATGCATTCTTGTTTTTGTTGTCTTCTTGTCTGCAATCAGCTTTGGTCAAATACATCTATTAAATGTATCTTTTGCTAAGAGAGTAGACAGCAATTTGTGGGAGAGACTTGGTGGTTATTCTTAGCAGGTTATACAGAGTGATATACAGAGGTTCCATAATGCTTATACAGATTATAAATTGAAATTATTTGCCATGTTGCTTCCTCTAGGCTTCTATGAAGAGTTTTGATGCTGTTCAATTATGTAAGAGAATACTAGTTTTAGAGTAGTGAAACTGAAGTTATCTGTGGTGTTTATTTACAGCTAGGAGAATAAGTAATTGAATATCTTTGTCAGAAACACTGCAGGTTGCTGCTAACTGAGTAATAATTAATTCTTTAACCAATCAACTCATCTACTCTTTATATCTATTGTGTGAGCATATGTAATATAATATAATATAATTCAATATAATATTATATAATATATACATACATACAGATAGATAGATAGATAGATAGATAGATAGATAGATAGACAGACAGACAGACAGACAGACAGATATATAGATAGGTAGACAAATGGATAGATAAATAGATAGATAGATAGATAGATAGATAGATAGATAGATAGATAGATAGGTAGACAGATATATAT
>NC_068990.1:13046478-13056897 GCF_001194135.2 Octopus bimaculoides
AGAGAGAGAGAGAGAGAGAGAGATATATAAATAGGTAGATAGATAGACAGACAGGCAGAGAGATGGATAGATAAATATGCAGATAGATATATAGATAGGTAGACAGATAGATATATAGATAGATAGATAGATAGATAGATAAATAGATAGATAGATATATAGATAGGTAGATAGATAGACAGACAGACAGACAGACAGACAGACAGACAGACAGATAGACAGAATTTAATAAACACAGGATTTAGATGTGAGCTATCTATATATATTGACAGATAGATTTATATGCTCGTACAGAAATATCAGGTTATTGCTTTGTTATGTTCCATATAGTATTATCAATTCATAACTGTCTGGTAAAAAAAAAACACCCTTTGCCAACATTCTATTTGTGTTTTAAATAATTAAAATTTAGTTTGCTAAAATTCTTTCATATTTTTATCTGATATAGATAAATCTGAATAAATTATATTTTACACTACTTTTTATATCATTCAATAAATTCTTCTTTAATAAATTTCAATGCTATTTTTAATAACAACAATTATAAAATCTTTAGGGCAGCTATGTGTACATTAATTACTCACAATCCATGTCTTCTGGCAAATATTTTTTATCTAATTATCTAACAGAGCAGTAAATGGTAATTTCGTTATCTGGAAGACCAAATGAAGAGGATAACAAATGCACTATTTGAAGAATAGTGCGTTTGTCATTTTATCAGTTATTATTTATTTAGTTATTTATTTATTTATTCATTCATTTATTCATTTACTTATTTATTCTAGTTGGCTCAAAAATAATTCTTTTGTAGATGTGAAGTTGATTGAATAAAATTTCGTTTACTACAGGTATATATTTCATTGATTTGAGATCAATGAAATGCAAAGGTGACCCTATCAGGAAGTTAATTAAAAACAACAAAATATTTGTTATATTAAAACACCTAGCTCAAAGTAATGTTGCTCTTTTAACTATCTCTGCTAAAATAATTCCAAAAGTAATTTTTAATTCTTACTCACAACATATGAGAGAAGTTGCTGAAAGGGGCAGAGTAATGTCTGTTCAAACAGCCTCAGAACCAATAAGAGTGCTGCTACATAGTTTCTCGACCAGTTATAAATAAATGGGGGTCAAATATTGCTGAAATCATATGTTACCATTTAAATTGACCTTTTAGTATTCAGATTACTCTGTCAAATGTAATACTTATCAATTAAAGTTGTTTTGAATTAATCATACATTATCTAGTAGCTTTGAGATTTTGATGATGCTGTAGTTTACTTTTAGAATGACATTATAGGGTAGGTGTGAAAGGCTAGATCTGGCTAGTGTGTAAGTGAAACAGGTAGAAAATTTAGAACCAGATATGGTCAGTATATATGTTATAGGGTTAAAGCAAGAACACATTGGACAACTTAATCATGGGAATAGTATGTATAAGGAAAAGACAGAATGGTCACTAATTTCATTTATACGTAGGCTTCATCAGGGCTTTCCTGGTTCTAAACAGCGCTCCTAGCATGTTACAGACATGGTGGTTCCAGGGAAATCACCATGTTAGGTTTTATGTTAGTATTCGATGCTACAATCATTTGGTATGATTTTACTCCTTAGACCGAAGTGAAAATTCATAAACTGAAACCTTATCTGTGAATGTGTGTGTGTGTGAATTGGTGAATGTGAGTGTGCATATGTGCATGTTTGTTTGTGTGTGTATGTGTGAGTGTGTAGGGAGAGAGACAGAGAGAGAGAGAGAGAGAAAGAGAGAGGTGTATCAAATATTGTACAACATAAATTCTTGATTTATTAAAACTACCTGTGCCTCCTTATAATGCATCAGAATTACCAAATGGTAAGACCACCTCTGTAAGAGAAGTGGAGAAAACCTCAAGAATTATGAATTCTCTAAAGATGACATGCCATTAAAGAAATGGATGGGCTTATTATCTGGAGATAAGAGGACAGTCATAGACACTTGTTTCCACCTCAATAGTCATCATCAGTATAATAATTATCTGACCTTATCCCAAGTAACCAAAGGACTTAAAGATACAAAAAGAGTAGAACACACAACTGAAATAATTTGCATTTTTTTAAAATGAGCTTTCTACTAAGGTTGACTTTACCTTTCATCCTTTTAGGGTCGATAAAATAATCACCAATTGAGCACTGGGGTCTATGTAATCAACAAGTCCCCTCTGACCAAAATTTCCGGCCTTGTGCCTACAGTAGAAAGGATTATTTAAAAATGAGCTAAGAGAAGTAGCTTAGTGTGGCCTGTGGCTTGTATTTGAGCAACAGAGTTAAATTACAAATATATCAAATATGAATGAATACAACATAAATACCTGGTCTTTTACTGATATATACTAGAAAAGGATATATACATTGGTGAGAAACCTGGAAATTGATGAAACACCATTATGGTATCACCATTAGAAATGCAGTGAACCAGATACTGGGTGATTGGAAACATGTAAGCTACAATGTTATGGTTCATAAATTGTGTTAAAAGAATAACTACAGAAGTTTATCTATTTTACAGTATCAGTTAACATCATTTGTATTAATTAAAAAAAAAATAATGACAGCCCTAAATTTAAAAAGAAAGAAAATTCCTGTTTGACTTCCTTGTTGATGGGATTTCTAAAGACGTATTTAAGTGTAATCTAGAAATTTCTTCAGATCTTGTTTCTTCAACTGGACACTATCAAATATTACCATAAAATGAAGGGATATGGAATTTTTCTAATCAACATTCTGACTTCTTAACAAGCGAAATGCTGCCAGTTTTATATCTGAACATCAAATAAAATGTCTTTAGAATAATAATTCAGTATAAAAATCAGCTTTAGTCATCTTTTGCAGACTGTCATTGATCTACTATGTATTCAGGAAACATCTATAGCTCATTGAGATTGATATCATAAGAAATGTGTCTGCTTTGATTATGTCTGTCAAAGATGAAACTGTAAATGGTTCGAAGAAATCGGGGATGTAATTTTGGCAAGAAACACCATGGTATTAATATTAAAGAACATAACAATGTTGAACAGCTTGCTAAATATTGATAAAACTGATATGAGAAACACTATTCAGTAGAACGACAACCATATAGTGAAAATCATGGATTTAGTATTAGTTTTGCTTTTAGAAATAGTTAATGGTAAATTCTTTAACAATTCCATAACAATGCTTATAATTAGATTTTGGAGGGTCAATGGATGAAAGAGAGAAGTCTCCCATTGGGTAGAATGCTTTTCTATTGTAGGTAATTTTTCTAAAACAAGGTATGTTGATCTAAAACAGAGCAACATAAATGTAAGTGCTCATCTTAGAGACACTAAAAATGGTAGCCACCAGCACTCAACATATCTGCTTTCAGAAGTAGCTTCTTCAAATTTCCAAGTGGATTACACAGGAACAAAAATGATTATGTTATACAAAGCAATGAGAGTGTCTTAATTTCTTCCTTTAATGATGCTGGAAACATCAGCAACTCTCTCTCAAATCCCTCTATACTGTATCAAAAAAGAAGGGAGATATTGAGTGTTTTAATCACAGATATTCCTCATAAAAAGCAATGCCGTCTGAGTTGGAATGCCTTTGATTATAGGCCTAACCCGTCTTGAGTGACCTAGGAATATAGAACAAGGTTTACCATATAAAATGTCAAATGAACTAAATGGTTCATCATTTCTTTGTACTTTTAAAAATCAGTATAAAGTAATTATATTGATAATTAGCAAGCTGTCAATCAACTATAGTAAAACTTGGTGTGATATGTCATTGCCTGTATATGCTCTTACAGAGCAAGTGCAAATGGGTCAAGAATTGGAAGCGCATTGTGGCCAGTGATGGACAATAACAACTGGTCAATATTGTGATGTGTATATGTGTGTTATTTATGTGTGTATATATAGATATATATGAGTGTGTGTTAAGTAAAATGAGACAACAAAACGAAAGTTGCGTAGAATTATCGAACACTTATACAGGGAAAGGTAGTCTTATAGGTGTTACTGGGATATTACGGATATCCTTTCATCAGAGACGATATGAGAGAGTTAACTTGAGGGAAATAGAGTTCAATATAAGGAGCACTTACAATAGACTTACCTTCCATCTTGGGTCTTCTGGATACCAATACCTCTCATATATACATATACATATACATACATACAAGAAAAAACAAAAAACGAAGACAGGCGGTGTAGACAACAAACAGATGTATTAGTTTAATGCTCGAGAAGTGAAAAAGTCTTTAATGTTTCGAGCCCACTCTCTTCCACAGAGAGGAACACAGAAAGAAACAAGGGGAGAAAATAAAGAATGTGTAGTGGCTAGCGATCTATCATAGCGAAACATATATGTGTGTGTGTGTGTGTGTGTGTGTGTCACATGACAAAGTTTCCACTGTGTCTTTAAGTCATTGTCATGAAGTTACATGAATAAGAAAGAAAGAAAAAATGTATTTCTTTTGGGTTTTTAATTTAAAACAACATCGTGTGTGGCTGAAATTTCACTGAAAATGGACTTGGTAATTAAAAAAATTCATATCTAATTAATATTTGATATTTTGTAATAATTATTTTTTCCTTTTTTTTTTTCCATTCAAAAATTTATTTAGAATGTAGTGCTCATATGACTGTATGTTAAATATTCAGATATTTTTGCAAGCATTTTACATTGTTGGTTGTGTAGAACATGCCTGGACAAAGTAGAAGGACTAGCAGCAATACTAATTACGAAGAAACAGTAGTTTTGTGCTCATAGAATTTTATTCCAACATCATAAACAGAAAACATATTTGTCCTTTTGTCCTGGAACTTATAACTTAAGCCTTTTTGTAAATGCATCTATACTACTACACATGAATATTTAAATAAGCTGTCAAGTGAGAAATTGAATTATAGTAATTGGACATTAAAGTTCTCCTAATGAAATACTGTCCTCTGTACTTAATTTTTTATTTTTAATCTTTAATGAAAAGTCTAGCCTCCAATTATTTATTCATTAGGTTTAAGTGAAGTTAATATCATTTTTGGAGTGCAACAAAGGAAACTATTTTCATTCTAATGGAGGAAAAAAGATCAGTTAACAATAATTCTTATCTATAATTCTTTTTACTGTTAATACACTGTTTAGATAAATTGAAAGAGTCCGGAGAAGTTTTAATGGAATAAGTTCTAAGTAATACTTGTTTTTAACTTTTAATAACTACATTTGTATGTCTTTTTCATTTTCTGTCTTATACCATTTCTCCATTCCCTCTGTGCAGCAACCTTAGGCTACCAAAAACCAAAGTCAAACAATGCCTAGTGAGTAACTTTGATGAATAGAAACTAGTGTTAATTTTGCCTTTGTTAACAGTTAATGATTAATTGTTTAAGAATTTCATAAGAATGTTTATAGACTAGATTTTGAAGGGTCAGCAAATGAATAAGAAATCTCCCACTGGATACAATTCTTTGCTATAACAGTTAAATTTTCTGAAACGAGGTGTTGTATTTCTTTGTGTTACACAGACAGAGCAATATATATCGAAGTGCTCTTCCAAGAGACACAGTGAAATTGTTAGCCTCGGCATTTTACATTTCTGCTTCCAGAAGTAACTCAAAAATTCTCAAGTGTTTTACATGGGAACAAAAATGATTTTTTTCATTCAAAGCCATGAGGGTGTCTTTATTTCATCACCTAACAAGGATGGTAATATTTCAAATCATTCCATATTGTCTTTAAAAAAAATGAAGCGTCACATTGAGTATTTTGATGACGAATACTCCTCATAATAAGCAATGTGGTCTGAATTAGAATGCCTTTGATTATAGGCCTGGATTATATTGAGTGACCTGGGGATAAAGAACAAGATTCACCATATCAACCCCAGGACTTATTCTTTGTAAGCCTAGTATTTATTCTATTGGTCCCTTTTGCCGAACTGCAAAATTACGAGGAAATAAACACATCAACATTGGTTATCAAGTGACGGTGGGGAGACAAACACAGACACACAAACATATATCATCATCATCATCATCATCATCGTTTAACGTCCGCTTTCCATGCTAGCATGGGTTGGACGATTTGACTGAGGACTGGTGAAACCGGATGGCAACACCAGGCTCCAATCTAATTTGGCAGAGTTTCTACAGCTGGATGCCCTTCCTAACGCCAACCACTCAGAGAGTGTAGTATATATATATATATATATATAGATATATATATATATATATACGAAGGGCTTTTTTTCAATTTCCATCTACCAAATCTACTCACAAGGCTTTGGTCAGCTCGAGGCTATAGTAGAAAACACTTGCTCAGGGTGCCTGGCTGTGGGACTGAACCTGGAACCATGTGGTTGGGAAGCAAGCTTCTTACCACACAGCCACGCCTGCACCTAAACTTCATTCAATCCATGTGAGCATGGAAATGGGAACATTAAAACAATGGTGTTAATGGTTATTTCTTTTGTCACTGATACTCAGTAAATAATCTGGAAATGGAATGGCTCAAACAGGGTGATTTGTCATCTACACGTAAGATGGCAAAGTGTTTGAGAGGAAACAATCTATTAAGGATTTAGGTCAGTCACATAACCCTTTATGTATATTTTTGCTTGAATGGTGCTACAAATTATGTCCTAATAATGAACAAACTGTAGTCTTTAATAAACTCTTAAGAGGAAAATTTGTAAATATTGCAGCTAACGTACAAAACATATTTAGCAATACTTCTTATTTTAAAAATATGGTGTCAAACTCTTTGGGATGATAATATTTTAAAGGAATCAATAGAACAGTGAAAAAAACCCATCAAAGTATTTTGAGAATTTCATTTTAGAACCTAAATAACTGAGGCAAACAGAAGAATATAATTCTGTCGAGATAACGACACTAGAAATAAATTGTGTAAATTGACAGAAAATGGTAAAGGAATGTTTGTCAGCTTCATTACTGGGTTAAAGATGAAACATTATTATCCTAGCCTTTACGACATTTTTAGAATTAAACTTCTTGATAAAGATCTGTGTATGTTATTTTTTTCTTTGTTTTTAAAATTATTTTCTTTCTCGTATTTGTGTATTTATCTAATATTATTAGTCACTCTTTGCCTTCTGAAAGCTTTTAATAAACCCTTACATGTTTAAATGATAACTAGAAAAATATAAATACACTAATTATATAATACTGTCATAAAGAGAATGAACAGAATTCACAGCTATAGTTTTTTTGCTATTAATCTAGAGAAAATAAGATCTGCTGAGACATTCAAACCATTTTTATATAAATATACATATTGTTTTCTTGCAAACATTGCAGCTAAATTATATTGTAATTGACACAGCTCTTTTTTATTTTGAGTAGGTGTTTGTGTTACTCTCTTCCTTCAGCACTGGCAATTATCAATAACATTTCACTGACATCTTCCTTTACCATCACTTGTAACTTCATTCCGGATACAATATTTACTGACAAGTTATTAATTCCCGCAGTTGATGTTGACAATTTCTGTATTAGCTGTAGCATATTCATAAGAATATGGAAAAACCTTTAACCTGTTCACTTCCCTTATCTTTTGACTACAATATGCAATCTTTGCCACAAATATAGATGAGAAATATTTATCACAGACAGGAACATATATGCATTTCAACATATAAACTAGAAGAAAGCCTTCTTAATTATTTGTTATACAGTTATGAAATTGTGAAGTCTACTACAGCTGACAGCAGTTGAAAAAGGAGAATTCTAATATGTTTATACTCAGATGACATTATTGTATTATAAAAGCAAATCAAATTGCTGTGGAATGTGTCTAAGATATGAATAATTACTGACAGCAGACAACGTCATCTAACAGCAGCTGTATTTTCAAATCTGTAATTTTAATTATCTTTACTTTCATTGCTCAACTTTGATGGTTCTGTCAGTAACAATGCAGCCTTGAAAAACAACCAGTTTCTCTACTTTCTAACTGTAAAACTAATTATTTTTGAGCCAATAAGTGAGCTTCTACAAGTAACCACAAAGTATCTCTTAAAACACATCTACCATCTTTAAAAAAGGGCCAGAAAATTCAGGGAAGGGGATAAGTCGATTGCATTGACCCCCAATGTTCAACTTGTACTTATTTTATCAACCCCAAAAGGATGAAAGGTAAAGTCGACCTTGGCAGGATTTGAACTTAGAACATAAAAACAGATGAAATAACACTATCGCCCAGCATGCTAATGATTCTGCTGTCTCAGTAATCCTTTCTATGATAGACACAAGACTTGAAACTGTTTGGGAGGGGCCTAATCGACTACATTGACCATAGCACTTGACTGGTACTTATTTCATGGACCCTTAAAGAATGAAAAGCAATGTTAACTTCCGGGGGATTTGACCTCAGAACGTAAAGGCAGATGAAATGCTGATAAGCGTTTTGCCTGGCATGGTAACGATTCTGCTCACTGACCACCTTTAAAATTATACTAATAATAATCTATTCTGAAGGGTTAGTCAGTTACATTGATCCCTGGTACTTGACTGATTCTTATTTCATTGACTCCAAAAGGATGAATAGCAAATTGACTTCAGTGGAATTCGACCTCAGAATGTAAAGATGGACAAAATACTGGAAAAGCATTTTGTCTAGTGTGCTAACAATTCTGCCAGCTCGCAGCCTTGACGACAATAATGATGATGAAGTGGGGAGAGGTCAAATTTTGGCACAAGCCCAGCAAGTTTAGGAAGGGTGTAATTTGAGTCCATTGACCCAAGTACGCAACTGGTAATTATTTTATCAACCCTGAAAGGATAAAAGGCAAAGTCGACCTTGGCAGAATTTGAACTCAGAACCTGAAGGCAGCTGACATGCATCTAAGCATTTTACTCAGCATGCTGATGATTCTGCCAGCTCACCATTCTAATGATAATAATAATAATAGTAGTAAACATCTATGCGATAGGTTAGTGTAAACATCTGAAAATGTGTGGCTGTAGAAGCATTAAATCATGTTAACACTGAAAGAGTGTTAAAGAATTATTTAAAGAACACAGTTACTCACATTAAGGGGCATTAATACAAGGGTTGATAATCAATACAAATTGCATTAGAGTTGAAACAATAACCTAGATAAAGTTTGCTGATAACGCAAATTCTGATTGGTCACAAACTACTGGCTATCTTATAATAAATCTGGCTGATATAATTAAGAAGTTGGCATAAAGGTCACTCAGTGTGCCAACTATCTGTTTGATGGCAGAGTACCTGACATTGTTGAAGATTTCATTAGTTAGAATCAACTTACATAGATTATGGCATTATTTCTTGAGAAAACATCTTGTTACAGTAAATTCAATTCTTTGGAAAATATTCAGTGTTCTTAGCAGTTTTGTTGGGTTTTTTTTCTTTTTTCAAGGGCGTCTGTAAAATCAATCAGATTTTTGCTTTTAGCATTTAGTTATTGAAAGCAATTTAGTAGATGTGTTGGAAGAAGATTGCTTTTCGATCACATGGTTCTGGGTTCAGTCTCAGTACGTGGAACCTTGAGTAAGTTGACCAAAGTCTTGTGAGTGAATTTAATAGATGAATACAAAAAGAAGCCCATCATGTATGTATATGTGTGTGTGTGCATGTGTGTCTGTCTGTCTGTCTATCTGTTGGTGCATGCATGTGTGTGTGTGTATGTTTCGTTGAGGTTGTGTTTGTCTCCCACCACCTTTTGACAACCGATGTTGGTTTGTTTATGTCTCCATAACTTAGCAGTTCATTGTTAGAAACTGACAGAATAAGTACCAGGTTTAGAAAAAGAGAAACATTAATTGGGTACTGGGTTTAATTTGTTCAACAAAACCCTTCAAAGGGGTGCCTTCTCAGAATGGTCACAGTTACTGCTTCTTCTGAATAAAAAATATTTCCAGATAATGAGTGTATGCAGCTCTCAAACACACAGCTCTATAAAATTATATCACCAGAAAAACACAATTCTGTGGCAATAAAATGGTACAAGAAAAACGTAGGGTTAACTCACAAGTAGCATAATATATTCAAGAAGTCCTAGAAATTTTAGAATAGCCTTAAGGAAGTTCTGTGTTGAGTGTAATACAATGCAATCATTGGCCATGTGTATAAATGGTAGAAAGAATATTTACACTCTCAAAAGTTTGTAATGCTTTCAGTAAACTTCAAGTGAAACCTTTTATAAGTTTCTAAAATTAAATAAAAATGACAGTCTTATTTGAAATAATCTTGCATATCAATCAGCCATTCAAATGTAGTATAAGTTTATTTACCGTATTTTTGTATTGAAAAATTTACTTAAAAGCGATTTTGTTTTTTCATCCCCGTGTGTTTTCTTTTCTTTAATATTGGTGCACAAGTATGTAAGTGTAATTAATATATCATGTGTATGTGTGTGTATGCATTTGT
>NC_068990.1:13056907-13066512 GCF_001194135.2 Octopus bimaculoides
ATATAGTTAATTTTAAAAAATAGAGAAAAACACAAAGCAAAAACAAGACGAGGACATGGTACATGTAAAGTATTAATAAGACATATACATATATATATTTGTATGTATGTATGTATATATATATGTGTGTGTGCATGTATATATATATATGCATACATATATTTATATACATATAAAAGCATATATATGTATCTTATCGAAATTATGAAATTGTTTCACTGAATTCTTTAGAACTTATTGAGAAACTTTATTGCTAAGAAGAACAAAGCTATGGACAAAAGTAAAGAAAGAGAGACAATGAGAGAGTGCCAGACTGTATAAAAGAGGTGGCACAACTTTTGAAAACACGTCATTTAAATCCTATATTTGATTAAAATACTGAAGTACAAAGAACAATTATGAGTTCAGATTTAAAGAATGAGAAAATAATTTTGAAAGTAAACCCATTTAAGTTCCATATTTGGATAAATGTTAATTATGTATTGTTCAGTAATGACTGAGAATTAATGACTGAGTCTGTCTTTGTGTTTAACTGATGTAACTAACGCTGAAATAATTCTAAGTTCACTGATGTCTATCGTGTTTCTATAGCTTTAGGTCGTCATTTATAATAGTTTCAAATTTTGACACAAGGCTAGCAAGTTCGGGCAGGAGGTAACTTGATAACATTGACTCCAGTACACAACTGGTACTTATTTTATCAACTTCAAAAAAAAAAGCAAAAGCAAAAATCAACCTTGGCAGAATTTGAACTCAGACCATAAAGACATATGAAATTCTACAAAGTATTTTGCCTGATGTGCTAACGGTTCTGCCTGCTTACCACCTTACAGGTTAGGATTGCTAATGAACAAATTTTTTTGATAGTAAATGAAGATATGGATTATAGTCTTCAGATAGTTCGTTTTGTATTTGGGCAGCAAGATTCTTGATGTGAATTTGTGTGCTTTGTTGTCTTGGGAGGGTCATCATGCCAATAATAACACATGCACAGGTTCAGTTCTACTTCTTTATTGTTAGGCAATTGGTTAAATATCTAATCAACTAACTAATGAATTATTTGTTTGACATGCAGGTTAAACACTCAAATGGTTGTTTGCTTGTCAAAGTTCTATCATCACTGTTTGTGATGATAGACAGCAAGCTGGCAGAATTGTTAGCACGCTGGGTGAAGTGGTTAGTGGTATTTCATCTGCTGCTATGTTCTGAGTTCAAATTCTGCCAAGGTCAGCTTCGCCTCTCATTCTTTCAGGGTCAATAAATTAAGTACCAGTTGCATACTGAGGTCGATCTAATCAACTGCCCCCTCCTCCAAAATTTCAGGCCTTGTGTCTATAGGAGAAAGGATTATTAGCATAACGAATCTCTCAAGACGCAGCAAGACTTTAGTTAGGTTATATAAAGTTGTAGATTTGTTAATGTTTGAGGCAATATAAATATTATTGTCAACGAAGCTCTAGAAATCTTAGGAATATTAATACTGAAGTCTACTACGGATGAACTGGGATGTAAATTGAATGAAAAGAAATCAGAAAAATAATGCTAATCATGAAACAAAAGCTAAAAGGGGTCTGTGGTTATTTTAAGATTATTATGAAGTAAAATAGCTAACCACTTTACATACTGAGATGAAAATAAATGAAGCTAAATAAATAAGTGTTTAGAATTGATTAAGAAATCAAAATGTATTTTGAATAATAAAAGACATAAAATTAAGAGATACTCAGTAATGTAAACAGTATGAAAAATGGACCCAGAACTTTCAGAAGGGTGAATACAAAGGGACATAGCTGCAAAACATTTATTATCACATGAGCACATGATTGACCAGACTAGTGGATGTTGTTATACATCACTGATCACAATGCACTTTGCTTCATTTTAGCTTTCAAATTATGTCAGCCTACTGGCTAAGTGAGCAGGCTAACATTCCCCCTCATCAGAAAGCCAGTCCATCAAAGTGTTAACCCGTTTACAGCTGAGCTGACTGGAGCAATGTGAAATGAAGTGTTCTGCTTAAGAACCAATGCACTATTCAAATCAGGAGTCAAACCCACAATCTAGCGGTTGTTAGTGCAACACTCTAATGGCTAGGCCACATGCCCTCATCAAAAACATTTATCATGAATATACAAAATGTGTCAAAGTGTGAATGAATCTCATAATAAATAACATAAAGATACATGAACTTATAAAGAAAAAGAAATTTAGTATATTAAACGATTTAGACACAAATGCAGGCATCCATATGCATACATAAATGCGTATATATAGTACATGCATACACATTTCACTACATTTACACACATGCACAAAAATATATTTATTCTCACTCTTATGAGTGCACATATATATATATATATATATATATATATATATATATATATATATATATATATATATATATATATATGTATATATATATAGATATATAGATATATATGTCGGAGTGGTTGGCGTTAGGAAGGGCATCCAGCTGAGGAAACTCTGCCAAATCAGATTGGAGCCTGGTATCGCCTCCTGGTCCACCAGTCCTCAGTCAAATCGGCCAACCCATGCTAGCCTGGAAAGCGGACGTTAAACGATGATGATGATGATGATGATGATCTCTGTCCCTTAATCTGTGTGTGTGTGTGTGTGTGTGTGTGTGTTTGTACCAATAGTGGTATCTTCTGTCAACATTTCAGTAATCCAGCAATATTATATATATAAAAATTACGTATCTCTGAAGATTTGGCAGAACAGTTAGATAATGTAATCTACATTACATAACTAATAATAACTTTTGTTAATGAAATATGCCTGAGATGGTGTAACAAAATATCTTATAAACAATCTCATGTTTTTCATTATTTTCTATATATACACACAGGCTGATTCATATAAGGAGAGAGAGAGAGAGAGAGAGAATATATAAATATGTGTTCGGAACTTTTAAATGTAAATATTTGTGTATGATATTAGTGATTTATATATATATATGCATATATATATTTGTTTATCTGTGTTTATAAGATCTTATATTTTGATCATATTTGTTTATATATTTATATAAAGATGTAGTCTCACTTTTACAAATGTATTTTTATTCATAATAATACTCTATCATTTGTGTTCCTTCTAGATTTAATTCTGAAAATTGTTTTGCCTTCTTTCCCATTTCTCAAACCACATAGATTTTTGAAAACACATCTTTCTTCTTTTTTTTTTTTCTAATTCAAAGATTACATATACTCACATTATTTAGTATGCAAAGGCAAGGAGCTAACATAATTGTAAGCATGTCAGACAAAATACTTAGCAGTATTTCAACCATTCTTTACATACTGAGTTCAAATTCCACTGAGGGGTGAGCAAACCACTGAGGGGTGAGCACTGGGCTCAATGTAATCAACTAGCCCCACCCCAGACTTTGTACCTATTGTAGAAAGAATTATTTAGTATGCATCTTTCATCTTTTCTTTTACTTGTTTCAGTCATTATACTGTGGCCATACTGGGGCTCTGCTTTGAGGAAGTTTTAGTTAAATCAATCAATCCCAGTACGTTTATGTTAGGCATGGTACTTATTCTATCGATCTCTCTTACCAAACTGTTAAGTTATGGGGACTTAAGTACACCAACACTGATTGTCAAGGAGTAATAGTTGGGGTGGGGAAAAACACAAGCACAAAGACACACACACATACATCTATATATACACACACACACATACACACACACATCTACACACACACACACACACACACACACACACATATATATATATATATACGACGGGCTTCCTTCAGTTTCTTATTTCTTTATTGCCCACAAGGGGCTAAACACAGAGGGGACAAACAAGGACAGACAAAGGGATTAAGTCGATAACATTGATTCCAGTGCGTAGCTGGTACTTAATTCATCGACCCCGAAAGGATGAAAGGCAGAGTCAACCTCGGCGGAATTTGAACTCAGAACGTAACGGCAGACGAAATACCGTTAAACATTTCGCCCGGCATGCCAACGTTTCTGCCCGCTCGCCAGTTTCTGCCTACCAAATCCATTCACAAGGCTTTGGTTTGGCCTGAGGCTATAGTAGAAAACTCTTGCCCAAAATGTCACGCAATGGGACTGAAACCAGAATCATGAGGCTGGGAAGTAAATGCATTATTCTTTATTTATTTATTTAACCTCATTCATTCCTATCACAATTTTTTGATTCATAATATCAAAATACAAACAGACCTCCTTTCTGCTATTGTTTGATGATTAAAATTATTTTTCCACATTTTTCCTAGTCTGCTTTTACTCCATTTAATCAACAAGAGTCTACTTTAAAATTACAACGCTAATAATATTCCCATAACTTCTAGTTCCCTGAACATAGTATAATTCTTTAGTACATCACAATTTTATGATGTCAGATCTTCTTATGGCACTGCAACAGTATCATAGGTTTTTGATAATATCATATGTTTTTTACCCCAAGAAATCTTCTATGCTTCATATTATCAAAATCTTTCTGTTTCTTTATTCACCCAAATTTTCAACTACGAATATATGATACTAGTAAGTTTAGAATTATTTCAGTATATTTAACCTCTATTACATTTAAACTTAAAACAGAATCATTATTTAATTTTAAAGCATTAGCTGACCAACCCATTACTAATCTATTTTTGGAACTTAATACCTCTTCTTTCAAAATCTTCCCACTTTATTTAAAATGTAAGTCCATAAATAACTTTTCTATAGTTAGACTTAAACTAAATATAGAATTTAAATAAATGTAGAATTTAACTAATATAGAATTTAACAGTCATATTTTCAAAACATGCCTCTCATTTTTTTTAATAAACTTCAAATCTTCAACTGTCTGACCAGTTTTTTTCTTTCTGCAAATTTTTATTTGTAACTTATATCAACAATTTCACTACAAATTTTCTCAATAAGTTCTGAAAAAATTCTGTAGTGATTGAAACTGATTTATAATTTTGTAAACTTACTTTCAAACTGCTATCTCATACTCCACTTTTTCAGATTTGAGTTCTATATTCAGTTTGTGACCACATATATTCCTGTGTAAAACATCCTAATGTGTGTGTTTGTGTGCATGCGTGTGTGTGTGTGCGAGACAGGAAGTCTTCTAGTCTTCATCTACCAAATTCTACTTACAAAGTGTTGGTCAATACATGGCTATAGGAGAAGATACTTGGTTAAGGTCCTGTGTAGTAGGATTGAACACAAAATCACGTAGTTGCAAAGCAGGACATTTCAGCTGTACAGTCATATCTGTGCCTATGTTGTAATCTGTAATTCACATTCTTAACAAACATTTTCTTAATAAATTTATAAAAACTATAAACTATAAATGCTTCTGGGACTGACACATTTCTGACGTAGAACAAATTGGTTCTAATCATCCTTTACCAAAAATAACGATGTCCTGAGATAAAGTCTATGAAACTGTTCAGCATTGTTTTGATTCTTATCTTTTGCTTTGTTATTTCTCTTAAAACATCATCGAAGATTTTGGTAATTATGTTCACATAACAGGAAGTCATCAAAGATATTTCCAAAATTATCACACGGCACATGAATTAAACCATTTATATGTGTAAATATATTGGATTTTGCTGTAAATATTGCCCTCTTTATCGTTTTCTTGCTATCTCCTATAAAATGACTTCCTAGAGATATCAACTATGTTTATGTACATCAAATATTTTAAGCAATTGTATTCTACAAAGATACAAATTCATAATCTATATCCTTGCATATTTA
Organism: Octopus bimaculoides; assembly: GCF_001194135.2. Classification (NCBI taxonomy): domain Eukaryota; kingdom Metazoa; phylum Mollusca; class Cephalopoda; order Octopoda; family Octopodidae; genus Octopus; species Octopus bimaculoides. The sequence goes on from NC_068990.1 coordinate 13,062,673, forward strand.
TAAAATAGCAACTAGGAAATGGAATCAGTATTAAATTCTCTTCAGCTTCACTAATTTGGTAATGAGCTTCCTTTATGAAAGAGTCCAATGAGGAAGTGAAGTGGAAGATATAAAATGAGCATGCTAGTCTATGACACGAGACTTAGCGTTATGTAAGTTAGAAAGATGACTGCCTGACTAACTATGTTTAGATGGTTATGAATAATAATGATGAGAACAGAAAGAATTGCAAAAAAAAAAGAAAGGAAATAAAAAGCATGGAAAATATGATGACAATCATGAATTTAATGTTATTGCCATTCGTAATTGTTACTGCATTTTTAGTAGATTTTCATGGGGGTGCAAAATTAACAAGAATAGGAGGAAAGAAAATAATATTCTGCAGCAATAAGTGAAAGCTTCTTGTACTTCATAATAGGAGAAATGTGTGTGTGTGTGTGTGTGTGTGTGTGTGTGTGTGTGTGTGTGTGTGAATTCTTCTTGTTCTATAAATTATTAATAGAATTATCACAGACATTACTGAAGTATCTTCAATAAATTATATGATAAATGAGAGGATTTCACTGAAGCTTAACATCTTTCTCATTGTCTAGTGACTATATTGAAACTCATTGTTCATTATTTGTCTGACAAGAAAAATTTGTTCATTTTCACAGCTTGTCTGTTTTGGATTTTATGCAGGATTAATTTCTGCATTTTTTATTTATAAATGTGTATTTGTGTATCTGAATATATATATATACACACACACACACACACACATATATATATATATATATATATATATATATATAAATGTATATTATTGTCAACAATAAGTAGGTGGAAAAATTGATGCTTATAATTAGGTTTCTATCTAATATCATTCAGTCTTATTTCTAAGGTTTCTCAAAATCTTTCATATTTATCTCATTTCTGTCTTATCTTCATCCTACTTAAGAAGCATTTTCAAGTTTTCTGTTTGTTATTGTTGATTTTTTTTTGTTTCATTCATTTTTTTTTTTTTTAACTGGATTGAAATGAAGAGAAGAAAATAAAGAACCTAGTCACCTTCAAAGAGCAATTAAAATACTAGCGTAATTGCTCATTTATGATCCACTGCAACACAATTTTAAGTTACCTATATGCAATCAAATTCTTCACTTACAATTCTCCAACCCATACAAATAGACACACGCACACACATGTATGTATACACATATACATATACACACACACATATTTGTTTTAATGACTGCTTTTCCATGGCTGCATTAGAAAAAATTTATTGAGTTTAATTTTCTGTGGTGGGTTACACTTCCTGTCTCCGTTCCTCACCTGCTTCCAAACAAGATAATATTTTCTCTTAGTGATGGTGGTGAGCTGGCTGAATCACAACCAAATCAGAAAAAACTGCTTAGCAGCATTTCTGCAGATTATGCATTCTGAGTTCATATGCCTCTGGGGTTGACTTTGCCTCTCATCCTATCAGGGTTGATAAAATAAGTACCAGTCGAACACCAGAGTCAATGTAATCGATTTAGCCCCTCACCCAAAAATACTGGCCCTTGTGCCAAAATTTGTGACCAATATTTCCCCTTATTTCTGATTTTGTTTAAGTAGAAGGTTGCAAATTAAACAACACTCCTTGTGTTAGGGTAAAAAGAGATTGAAGTTTAGGTATAAGTTTGTTGATAAAAGCTGTTTCTGTCACCTTTGAAATGCAAGAAGAAAGTTCTATTGGACAATAGTTGGCACAATCAGAGTAGTTAACTATCTTTGGAAACGGGGCACATGATAATGTATTTTCAAAGATTGGGATATATTCTTGTAGCTGGATTCAGTACAGGTGAGACTATCTATGGAGTGCATAGTTGAAAGGTAAAGGAAGGGGCAACCAGAGATACTCATGCTCATGATATGTTTCAGTATGCAGTGGTAAGCTTACTGAAGTGCAATAACACAATTTTGAATGAGATGTACAATGTATTGGGTTGTCCGGAAAGTTTATGCCAATTTATTGTAGCTTACCTTTCAACTTATTTGCCATGAAACCACCTCAATTCTGGGAAGAGGGTATTTTCAAGTTAAAGGAAAGATGGAGATGCATTGTGCAACAAAATGGTTCATATTTGGTTGATTAAAAATGTAATGGCAAGTATTTATTAACCTTTTTCTTTCCTTTCAAAATCGGCAAGAACTTTCTGGACAACCCAATATATAAAGTGTGAATTTGTATTCAAAGTAACTAGCAAATGTAAAGGTGTTCTCCATGGAATTACTGCTTATGGCAGCATCAATGTTTTGTGTCAATGTGTCTTTGAAGTATGTAACTTCTTAAAGATGGGATTCCATTTAACTTTCATTAGTAAAATCATTTTTATTAATGGCTTATGAATTTTTAATGCATCCAATAATTAAATTTTCCTATTATAGTGTTAAAAAATACATTTAAACTAATTTAAGAAACTTTCAATTATCTGCAACTGGATAAGCTTGGAAATAGAACTATTTTTAATGACTTTGGTTTTTGGTGCAAGAACAAAGGAAAGTGAGAATATTGAAAGCAAAATGTTGAATTGTCATTCCATATTTCTGCTGTTCTGGTTGATATGGTAGTGGATTGGTAGAATTCTAGAGAATGTCAGACGAGAAACCTACAGTATTTAGTTGCAACACTTAAACATACTGAGTTCAAAACCATGTAATGATCAACTTCATCTTTTTTCCTCAAGGGATTAATAAAATAAAGCAAAAGTCAAGTACTTTGGTCTGTTTAACAAATCAGCCGAGATGTGAATGGAAATATTAATTAAAAAAAAAACATAGAGGATACTTTCTATTTTTGTCTTTTGCTTTTACACCCTTTAACTCTGTAATTAAAATTTTTTGGTCCTTCCTGTAATGATGCTAATTATGATTAAAAACAAAAAACATTTACATTTTCTGTTTCTGCAATATGTTTTCAATATCTCCTATAATTATGGCTTTCATATCCACCTCTTGAAGTATTAAATTCTCAGAGCTTAAAGAGATAGTTGATGAAATGAAAAAATTGAGAAAAGCTAAAGAATTGTCTGTCTTTTATAAAAATGTGTCACTGTAGATGTTTCTGCTTCTCACAGCATTAGGGGAGGTTGTTTTTGTTTTGTTTTTTCCAAAGCAGTAGGGTAATACCATTTTCCACAATTAATGGTAATAAAATTATGAGCAGATATATCGTATATATATATATATATATGAGCATTTAAAGGGTTAATGCTTTTTATTTAATATTCATCTTTAGTTGTCATTCTTAAGATACTAAGTATGTACTGTTTCATGGATCATCAGTTTATTTAGGTGATATTTGTCCATTGAAAACATCTCTGGAGTATAAGAACAATATCATATTCTTATAGAATTCACAGGTTCTATGTGATTTCTTTGTCAAACATTTGCATTAGAAATAACTGTTGACTCTTTCGCGTATTTTCAAATGTGTGAGAGTCGCATACAGCAAGATGGGTATTTGTTCCACTACATTCTTAAGATTTGGTAAACTTACAATTTTAGATTCATGAAATAAACATATATAGAATAAAAAAAATAACTGATGGAAAATATAAGAAAAATGTGAAGAAAAAGTGCATACAGCCTTTAGAACATTATCAGTCAAATCAATGCACTTTAAAGTGGAGTATAAGAACTTAGATTAGAAATAAAATTAAATACCTAAAAAATTTAAAAGATGCTTTAAAAAAACCTTTGGCTTATTGGATAACAGAATTATCAGACGTTCAATCGGTGTGTGTATGAGACATGTGTGTGTGTGTCTCTCTCTCTCTCTCTCTATATATATATATATATATATATATATAT
>NC_068990.1:13066618-13071520 GCF_001194135.2 Octopus bimaculoides
ATATATATAAAATGGAATTCTACAAGTGTTTAAATACATACTGTTTCAAATAAAATAAACATACATATACACACAACACAAATCATGTACTGACTAGGTTTCACTGGGTCATGGACTTCAAATTCTTTTCAAGAGCCATAATGAACACACATATCTGTATACATGAATATATACATACATGCATGCACACACACGCACACACACGCACACACAGACACACACACACTCACACTCACACTGGAGACTAATAGGTAATGTCATTACAGAAATCAGATTAAGGTGGTGAGTTGGCAGAACCGTTAAGGTGCTGGATGAAATTCTTACTGATATTTCACCTGTCGCTACGTTCTGAATTCAAATTCTGCGGATCTCGACTTTGCCTTTCATCCTTTTGGTGTCAATAAATTAAGTACCGGTTACTTACTGAGGTCGATCTAATCGACTGCTCCCCCCCCCCAAATCGCGGGCCTTGTGCCTAGAGTAGAAAAGATTACAGAATCAGCTAGCATGTCTTCTTGCTGTATATGTTCTGTCTTCTTGCTGTATATGTTCTGTCTCATTGCTCTTTGAATCTAAATGAAGCTAAGGTCAACTTTGCCTTCTCCATTTCAAGAATTCATAATGAAGTGCCAGTCCTAAGTACAGGATTGGTGAAAGTTTTGGCACACCAAATGAGATGTATTATCAGTTCTGGATGTTTATAGTCTGAGTTCAATTTTACTTGCTTACTGGAGTCCCATAAATAGCAAGTTAAACTGGGAAGTGCTGGCATCATGTCTGATGTGAAAAGGAGAGTCTTCTTATGCAAGTCCTACGGACTCACAACAATTAATGTGAGATCATAAGTGACATACGCATTCAGAAAGTGCATAAGAATTAGTAGAAGAATATATGTATATGTGTGTTTGTGTGTGTAAATCATATGATTCAGAAGAAGTTCAGATAATGAGATATGATATAAATAAAGTATGAAAGATGAAGTTTATAGTCTGATAAATCTTTACTGGGGTTTAAAACAATGAATAACTTTTGAAATATAGATTAATTGGAATCAAACCATTGACATTGTTAGGACAATGGTTCATAAAATCTGATATGTTGTGATTTATATTTTCTTAGATAAGCTATTTTGAACACATATGGGGTAATACTTTCCAGTTTTAAACAACAGAAGTAGTTTAGTAGGTTACTTTAAGTTATAGTTTTGACACAGTTATCTATTTCCTTACCATTCAAAGAGCACCATTAATATTGGCATAATGACTCACCCAAAACACAACAGCACCATTAATATTTGTTGTTTAATCCTAGGTCAGACCTTACCTGATCAAACTGATGTTTGACCATAGACATTCAAGCTATGATCTTTCTGTCAATTTTTTTAATATGTAACTGGTGGACTATATTATTTACTGAGTCTTTCAGGTTTTTGAGATGGTAGGCATGATTTAACCCTTTAGCATTCAGATTACTGTCAAATGTATTGCTTATTTATTCACATTATTTTGAATTAATCTTGCATTATCTCGTAGCTTCAAGATTTCAATGATGTAATTGTTTATCTTTAGAATGACACTGTAGTGTAAGAGACTAGATCTAGTTTGAACATGAAACAGGTAGAATATTTTTGGCTGGATAAGGACAGTTTAAATGCTAAAGGGTAAAGACAGGTTTGGTTATTTCTTAGAGGTTGAACATCCATATAGATAGCTCAAAGAGTTTATTTGACTTCCTCAGACATGCAGTTAGGTTTTGCTATATAGCTATTAGAGAATATTATAGAATTGATGAAAAAAAAACAGGTTTTTTTTAATGTTCCTAATTTACAAATATACATGTCTGTGTGTAAATACTTAACTGGCACAGGAGTTAATCATGATTATCTAAGTGGTTCTTCCAGTATAAGGTCCTTAATGTTGACCCGAATGTGGCCACTTGATTGCATTAGCACACACCACAAGTTGTTGTCTTTTCTTTTCTTCTTTTTCTTATACTTTCATTCAGGCATGACTGTGTAGAAAATAAGTGCGCTCCCAATGTATGGCACCTTGGGCAGCTGTCTTCTACACCAGCCCTGGGCCAATCAAAGCCTTGTGAAAGGATTTTGTAGGAACAAACAGAGAGAGGCCTACCATGCATGTGCATGAATGTATCTGCTTATATCTCCTTGTCTTGGCAGCACATGATAATTGTAAATGAGCATAGCCATCATACAATCAATGTTATTTATTTCCAGTCTTCCATAAAAGCCACAGGGAAGTAATTGTTTACTTGAGAATAGGTGAGGTTTGCTGACAGGAAGATCATCAGGCCATTAAAAATTTGTCCCTAAAAATCCCATCTGACCAATGCAAGCATAGAAAAGTCGGCATTAAAATGATGATGATAATGATTGGTGATTGATGAGCTCATTAATGTTGGTGGCACAAAATAAGCACCCAGTACACTCTGGATGGGTGTGTAAAATACTTCTCTCAACCTAGTTTTGCTCTGTATTTAAAGGGTGACTAAACTGTTAGAATCCATGGGTTGAAAATTTTAACATGTTTTCTTTTTGTTGTTTTTTTTTCTGTGTGTTTCAAATTGTGTATGTATGTGTGTGTGTATGTATGTATGTTTGCATGTATGTATATATAGATGTGTGTGTATATATATGTGTATATGTATATATATATATGTGTGTGTGTGTGTGTGTGTATACACACATACACACACACATATGAAGAAGTGCCATTACTGCTTCATTGTTTAAAGCTAATTATCAAGGGAAGTAATCCAGCTCTACGTTATATGAACTGACTCCTCAGGGCTGTATACCTACATTCAGAGAATCGACTATTATATATCATAAATATATATGCCCATAATGCTCAAAATATATACACTCATGTACATAAAATTGGACATTACTTGATATAGAATACCTACCATTGAGCAGAATGAGATTACATTATTCAGTATAAGGGAAAATGTGGTTTTAATAATGGAATGAATGACTGTGAACTAAGTTAACTGTGACTTATATATTTGATTTTTCTTTCCTAGTAGGAATAATATTGTATAAACTATAGGGTTATGGCTGAAGAAGTTCAGATTCATGTAGTTTCACCACACTGGGTTTATCTAGTAGAGCTTATCCATCTTAAAACTAGCACATATAATCATATTTGAGTTCAGAATAAGAAATGAAATGCTACTACTTTCATTGTTTTCCTTTGGAACATTACTGACACAAATGAAGTAAAAGTAATTCTAACCAGGGATCAGAACTGAATCATAGATTTAGTTTGCTTGAAGTTTGCATCTATTTCATAGACTTTGATCCAGATAGAGGCTTGACTCTTTAGCATTCAGATCTCTTTGTCAAATGTATTACTTATTCATTCACATAGTTTTGAATTAAGTGTGCGCTAGATATAGCTTCCAGATTTCAATGGTGTGCTTCTATATATTTAGAATGACATTGTAGCATATGTGTGAGGTAGGATCTAGTCAGTTCTAACATAAAAAAAGTAGAACATTTGGGTTTGATATGACTGGATTAAATGCTAAAAGGTTAAAATGGAATAATCAAATATTGGGGAAAGACAATATATAATATAGATTGCATTTTGAAGACTCGAAGCTACTTTCACTTTAATAGTTTAGCAAAGAGAAAATATATTAATTTACTGATGTGGTACAGGAATAGCTATAGGCACTGTGTGATTAAGAAAATCATTTTGCAACCACTTGGTTTTGCATTCATTTCCATTGTGTGGCACATTTGGCAACTGTCTCTTACTATAGCACCAGGTTGACCAATACATTGTCAGTGATTCGGTAAATATCTATATCTATCTATCTATCTATCTATCTATCTATCTATCTATCTATCTATTTATCTATCTATCTACACACACACACGCATATATATATACACATATATAGCATGATTTATTCACAATTAGTGTTGTTTGAAAACCTCGGTTTGTGAACGCCTGTGATCACAAATAAAGCGTGCTTTATATATATATATATATATATATATATATATATATTATGTATATTTAATTTTACATTGTCTGAGTCATAAATGTCAATTCGCTAATTTATTCAGATATTTAAAAATTCTGATTTTCTGACTTTCATTTAAAGATGGAATAAAATGACATAAAAGGATATTCTTCGTTCTCTTTTCAGTTTTTTTTTGTTTTTTTTTCAAAAACATAATCAATGTTTGTGAGAGGGAAATTGCTCTGACTAAGAGTTGAAACTATTATGGTTATGGTCAAACCAATATCTTGTGAGTGAATTTCATAAATGGAAATTGTTTGGAAGCCCATTTTATGTGTGTGCCATTGTACTTGTATTTCCCATTATCTGCTTGACCACTGTTGTTGGTTTGTTTACATCCCCATGACATAGTTGCTCAGCAAAAGAGATTGATAGTGTATGTATCAAACACAAAATCATAAGCACCTAGTGATTATAACTGGAAAGTGAAACTAAGTCTTCTGTTGCTATCTTAGTCTCGGAACTTGAAAGCAGCTGATATTTTAGCATGTGGTCCACCTCTATTTCCATACTCAAAATTGTGTGAAATAACCTGATCTGTCAACTGAAACCTCAATCAGTTTTGTAACCTTTCATGGTAGGAAATTATTACCTGTGTTCACCTTTTTTGTTTTACTCTTTGACCTGAATTTAATTAAGCATATAACATTAATAATAAATTATTATGCAGGCAGGAGTGGCTGTGTGATAACACACTTGCTTCCAAGCTATGTGGATCCAGGTTCAGTCCCACTACATGGCACCTTGAGCAAATGTCTTCTACTATGGCTTCAAGCTGACCAAAGTGGATTTGGTAGGCAGAAACTGAAAAAAGACCATTGTATATATATATATATATATATATAT
>NC_068990.1:13071970-13073237 GCF_001194135.2 Octopus bimaculoides
TATATATATATATATATATATATATATATATATATATATATATATATATATATATGTATGTGTGTCTGTCTCCCCCATCACCACTTGACAATTGGTGTTGGTATGTTTATGTCCCTGTAACTTAGTGGTTTGGCAAAAGAGGCCGATGGAATAAGTACCAGGCTTAAAAAATAAGTATTGGATTCGATTCATTTGGCTAAAAATTCAAGGCAATACCCCAGCATGGTCGCAGTTTAATGACTGAAACAGCTAAAAGATAATTAAAAAACATTATTACCTCTACCATAGCGAAGGCAAAGGTATTGTTTCCACTCATATTTGTTTGTTGTCCATGGACAAGATATCTCAAGAGCTGCTGGATAGATTTAGATGAAACTTTCAAGGATGTTTGGCCTCGTGACTGGCATGAACTGATTAGATTTTGGGATCGATCTGGTACTGGATAAAGATTCTGGATTATTTTTCCTGCTTTTTTACTTAATTTCTGAGAGCAGTCAGGTTCATTTTTAGTATTCTCATTTGTGAGAGCAGTCGAGTTTATTTCAGATATTCTCATTTTAAAAATCATCTCTGGCTAATCGTTGAGAGGACGTTGGTGTTGCCTTGGTAGAGGTTTTCCCTCTCTGAGTGATCTTGTTCAGCTTGTTTTTTATTAACCTGCTGTATAATAGTTTGTGTAGTAGAAGTAAACAACACACTGAAGTATTAAAGTAAAAGTAGACAGCATTTTAAAGAGTAAAGGGTTAACTAGACCACATGCTAAAGTGCGACTTGAAACTTTTTTTATGATCAGTTACCTCTTCCTAATAACTGCTGAAGATAATATACACACTAAAAAACTATTACCATTACTCATTACAAGCTATGTATTCTACATTAAGAAAATACAATGATTTAAATCATATTGTTAAGGGATAATAATTACTTCACAAGCTACCACTTAATTATTAATTATTCAATGTGTATGGGAAGTATCAATTAGACATTTGGGAGTTGCTAACAGATATTCTTCAGATAGCAGCAACAATTAATACTGGAAAATAAAGGTGCACTGTTCTTCGATTCAAATGTTTACTTAGTAAATAAGAATGTCTGGAGGCTTAAAAGAAAAAGAAAAAAAAAGACAAGTAAAAATTAAGGAAATCATGACATGATGTAAGACTTTTAACCATCTGTGCATTCAAATCTATTGATGATATATATATATGTGTGTGTATGTGTGTGTGTGTATGTATATATATATATATATATATATATATATATATAT
>NC_068990.1:13073247-13078247 GCF_001194135.2 Octopus bimaculoides
TATATATATATATATGTGTGTATATATTTATGTATATATCTACATGTATATATATGTATATGTATATATCTACATATATATATGTATATATATATATATCTACATATATATATATGTATATATATATATCATTTATATATCTATTGCATCATATATGTGTGTGTAGTCTCTTCATTTTCCTTTTATCTTGTTTTTTGTTTTCCTAAATCTTCATTGTCTTTTATAAAATGTTCATGATTATCTTGACTAAATATAGACTCTTATACGCCAAATATCAGTACATGCAGTATGGTATCAAAGCAAAGGTTCACATAGTGAAAATTAATAAAATAAAATATTCGAAAATTATTTTTGTTTGAGGCTTAGTATTGAAACTGCCTTACATTTTTTTTTTCTGTCAAGCTCGTAAAAGAATCAAATCTTTGTGCTGTAAATGAATGAGATAGTTGTTAACATACCTTGCTTTTGTTCCTAACAGTTGTTGACTGAAACTTGGGAGTGGTACCACTTTTACAAGATAAGAGTTACATAACATGTCTATGGGCAGTGTACTATGTTACTGATGGTAACAATGAACCATGATATCTCCAACTAAAAACATATCCACTCAGTTATCTGCTGTTCATTCTTCTTTGGTCACACTGCTTTCACAAACTCTCATGACTATTTGTTGCAATCCAATTCCATTATTATGTATTTGAATTGGGAGCTGGAGTCACAATGAACCCTTCACTAGCTGGTTGCACAACCATGGACACCCCCCCCCCCTATGGTTACATTGCAGTTATTCTCCTGATAAAGTTTGATGATCCTGACCGTTGATCTTCTAGGATTCATCTGCTCAGCATTAATGTAAAAAGCACTTTTGGCTCAGTTGAGCTCTTCTGCTACCTCTTCACAATCCTCCATGCTGCACTCTCGTGACTTTACTGTATCCCTTTCAGGGTGGCGGAATGGATGCTATATTTCGCCAAAGAACAGCCTGTTACTATGCAGGGTATGGAAGTCACTACTTGAGGCAATTTCACAATACCCATACACCTAACTTTAGTTCATAATTACTATAAACAACAGAGTTAAATTAAACAGTATCCTTCTAAATTTCATCATGTGACTCTACAGTTATTCATTGTTAGCCAAAGATTAGTGAAAATGTCGTTTCTAAGTTTGATGCCAGCTGTTGCTTTGTTGGGGAGAAATTTCAAAGGAAGAACATTAATTGCTTGATACTGAAATGCAACAAAAGAGACTTTTACATTTTCTAAGAGAGGCTTTCATTTTCATTTATAAGAAACGATGTAGGAAATTCCTAAAATAGAAATGAACCAGTGAAGGAGAACATTATGCAGTCACTCAACTAGCTAGAAATAGTAGCTAAATCTCTGTCAAATCACAGTGTACTATCTTAAAAGAATAAAGAAGGATACATTAGATCAGTAGTTCTCATCTGGAGTCCACATGGCCTCTCAGGATCCATATAAGATTTTGGGGGTCCATGCAACAAAATAGTTAATCGGGGAGCCCCAACAGTATTTTAAGAGCCCCTGAAAAATTTTGCTTTAGGTGTATGTATTGGTATGTATTGCAAGAAACAGCTAAGTTTCTTTCTCTAATGTTTTACATAATTCACCCTACACAAAGTAATGTGAGAAATAACAAAATAGGAATTTTGAAAGGAGCTTTTATAAAACTAGTTTTTGGGTCCACCAGAATATAATAATAATAACCAAAGGGGTCCATAGATAAAAATGACTGGGAACTCCTGCATTAGATAATGTCACTATGGATGGATACAGAAAAAAATAGGGTTGTCAAAACTGGAATGTCTTTACTCATAGATCTGTTTAAGCAGAATTAATTTGGGGTTAAACAGCAATTAGAATTGAAACACATAAACACTCGTATATACATACATTTATAAATCCAGTAAATATGGTTCCTAAATATTTTCCTGTTAGTCATAAGTCCTTTTATTCTTACAGCCTCTTTCCTCAAACTGTTACTCTTTGGAACTTACTACCATCATCTTGTTTTCCTCTGTTTTATGATATTTAGCCTTTTAGCTCTTTAGCATCCAGATTATTATGTTAAATTTAATGCTTATTTATTTATACTGTTTTGTATTAATCATGTATTATCTCAAAGCATTTGAGATTTCAATGATTTAATAGTTTTATTCTTTGAATGACACTGTAGGATATGTTGGAATGGTTGGATCTGGTCAGTTTGTGCACAAAACATTCAGAATATTTTGGCCGGATTTGGTCAGTCTAAATGCTAGGGGGTTATGCTTTCTGTCAATCGATATCATTTCAATTTGTAGGCCCCTTCTTTTCTTTCTTGGTATCTCTCAAGCAACAGAGACCTCAAGCTTTGTTTCAAATAAATTCATGAAAAAAAAAATGCTTAAAAAGCTAAAGATTTACAACGAATTGAACCTGCGAATTACTGAATATAAGTTGAATTGCCATAGTAGTTCATATGCCGCTCTAATTTTCTATTTTAATTTATGTGCATTTTTTCTTTTTTTTTTTGTCTTCTTTCTTTGAACACCATGAGAAATAAATATTAAAATCTATATTAAAATATATTTGCTCGTACATACACACTCAACTATCACCATCATTAATCACCTGAGATGATACAGTTGGTAACATTTAACTAGAAGCCTTTATCTATTAGTTTATCATTTTATCTGCATCATTACATCTGTCTATAAAGCATTTTACTTCATTTTAGTTCATATTATTTTATTCTATTTTATCTTCATTTATTTTACTTTCCTTTGTTTTCTTATTTATATATGTCTTATATTTTTGTTTTCTTTGTCCATTGATCTCTGAAGGAGGAAGTTAAATAAATCACCAAAATATTGAATGAAAATACCCATCAGGCTTAAAACGTCATCTATTGTGGCGTATGTTTTCTTTCAGATGAACGTTTAATGGCTTCTTGCTTCAGCCCTATGGTGTGACAGTCATTAATTGAAAGTTATTTTGTATAATTAATTCTATATAATCAAATCATCAATACTGATGGGAAATTTCACTGTTGTTTTGTCATGGCTTCCTATTTGAACTTCCTCATCTCATTTTGAATTAGCAGCATCTCTTAGAGAGGAAGACAAAAAAAAGTTAATAAAAATGCAATATGTCAAAAAAAAACAAAAAGAAACACAAACATTCTAGAAACTCTCTTGAAGCTACATATATATCAAGATATAAATGAATAATGCAATACACACACACACACACATATATATATATATTCATATATACATACACATTAGTATATGCTGTATACATAATATGTGCTCATATAATTCTTATTTTGGTTTACTTCATTTACTTAGTTATTTACATTTATAATTTTTTTTCAATTTTAATTTCTAGCTATCAATATTGTTTTCGAATTTTTTTTTTTTTTTTTTTTTTTAGAAATTCTAAAACACACGCAATTTAGTATATGTGTTTCATTAAAAAATGAAAATTGATCAAATGAAAACTGACTAGACAGTTGAAAGAAGATTATTTTCTTTTACTCACATCACAAACTTTAATTCTATTATTTTATTCCTATACATATATATAATTTTAATTTTATTTTAATTTTTTTTTTTGATCTTGTTCATTATAGTACATTATAGATTGAATTATTTTGTTCAGATGCTTGTGTATTTCGACTGTTATTTTTCTCTACTTTAGGTGGCATAGGCCCTGTGATCTGTCAACCTTTGATCATCGGCCTTTCCGCACTAATTTCTGTATCAGTAGGTTTAATACTACATTGACCTGAGACAGGTAAGACGGATTCATTCCGTTTGGTCAGTTCAAAGCTACTCGCTAACATTGCATGATCCACCTACTTCTTTCTTTGCCCTTTCTGATATTTGCTATTGCTTCCTACCCAAGAAAACCCAGAGAAAAATGAAGCCATGAAATTGGGGTGCACAACAGAAAAATTATTGCTAACATTATGTTGTATTGTTTTGATCACGATTGAACCATGTATAAACCTTCCCATCCATGACAAACTAAGTCCAACTCACTGTTTCAATTCCCACTTAAAGTGGTTTCTTTCCCCCTATGCTACTAATGTCCTCAACTATCTCAGCATATTGTTTTCTTTCTCTGAATGTGGCACTTTCCAAATTTTAAAGCCAAAGACTCCTCACAAATAAGTAAAACTTGGTAACATGTACAATGCTTTTCTTCATTGTTCTAGATGCCTATGTAGTCATGAGCTGACATAGAGATACTCTTGACTCTCGAACCCTTTGACTCAGCATTACACCTAGGATGTAACAGCTGTAGGGAGAGAGAACTGCACCAGCATTTGGCTGGTACTCATTTCACAACACATTGCCTATCCAGGAATTGAAGCCATAATATTATGATTGTAAGCTAAATATGTTAACCACCACTCACATAGCTTCACTTTTGGGACTAAAAATTAATGTCCAGTGACATTGCGTAATAAGTGTTGTGGAGTAGAAGTCAGCTCTCTATTGCTTGAGTTTCACTGAAACTGATAACATTCTTCAGGAAAATATAAATATCATACAAATATTATATCTGACCCTTTAACCAAAGAAGCAAATCTAGCACTGAAGTACATTGTACCTGACGCTCTGTATAATTAGGGTAGAGTTAGAATTAACTGAAGGAAAAATGAGGGAATACCTTTGTAATTATATGTTAGTTATATCTATGTTGATATTGAATGGAACATGATCAATTATAAGTTATCTCACTTAGAGGCCAGAATTTTTGAAATTACTTTCTACTAATCAAAAACCAGTACTAGTATGTTGAAACAATCCCAACAAAGTGAAGTAACACTAGTCTTACCAATATAATCACCAACAACAGAAGACCAATATCTCTCACCTCATCCGTATTTACCTTAATAAAATGTATATGTAAGTAATGATAATGATGGTACCTCAACGTTGGTTACCATCATACTAGCACTTATCATAGAAATAATTAAATAAGGGG
>NC_068990.1:13080443-13084672 GCF_001194135.2 Octopus bimaculoides
TGTTAGGAAATAAATTTCGTGTCATTTATGTGGTATCTTCAAATTTGCAGTAATTAATAGCTACGTCACAATAAAATTTTTAATCAAGCTGTAAAATTTGATTGTTTTTTTTAATATATACAGAGAAAATGGAGTACCACAAATATTGGTTGCAATTAAATATTTTTTTGTCATTGTATTTAAGTACTTTATATACATAAAATATATTATAATACTAAGAAGTAACATGTATGTGTATTTAGTGAGTGGGTAAATGATTTTTTAATATATATATATATATACGAGTGTGTGTCTGTGTGTATAAAATGTTATTTATTTCATTTGCTAAAGCATTTTATATCAGTGATTGCTAAAATTTACTTAAAATATTCAAAATAGAAACATTAAAAAAAACGTTGCAATAAATTTAAAACTTGTAAGTACAAGTACTTTGCCGATAAAATTATATTTTCATATATTTACAAAATAATAATAATAATAATAACAATAATAATTTCACCTATTAATTTAAATTTTTATTTTAAATGAATTAAAAGGCAAATTTAATTTATGTTTAGATAATGATTTCTTATATTTAGATAATGTGAGCACACACAATTACATACATGCAAGCAGGCTGTCACGTATGGTAACATTATGCACGTATTTGTTTAAATATCCTACTGCTTCAAATATCTCACTCACTGCATACCGTAGCATGTATAAATATCCTTCTACATACTCTAACATGTATAAATATCTTTCCGCATACATTAATATGTGATGTATTGGAATTTAATAAATGCTCTCTTTATATGAGAGAAATGTATCTGGTACTTCAGCAGGTTAAAGAGATTTAATGTGATGACTACAACTACTATTAATATTACAGCTATTGGAACTACTACAATTCTTCCTATTGTGTGTCTTAAATATAAATAGATCCCGCATAGCTGAATGGTTTAGAAGCTCGCTTAACAGTCATGAGATCCAGGTTCAATCCTACTGTATGACATTATGGACAACTGTCTTTTATTGGGTATGAGACATTTTTAACACAGCCATTTGGCACCACATTGCTGGTTTGATGCTGACTTACTTGACAGTGTAATCAACCCAGTATGCCTCCATACAGTTTCTATTTATGAAACTGAATTAAGGGAAACTTCATGAAGCATGCTGAACAGATTATACTTTAATCCAAAGACCCTATTTTGTCACACATACACACTTATGCTACCTAGAGATTACATGAAAGGTAGATGTATCTGTGAAATAGTTAACAACTTAACCTACTAAAGTAGGTTAAGTTAGGTTAAGTTAGGCAAAAGTAGGTATACAGTTACTTGATGTATGTGGAATGCTTATCCTTTAAAGAGAAATTGAAAAATGAAAAGAACATCTTTCTCATATTGGTTTTAAATTTTGGCACAAGGCCAGCAGATTTGGGGAAGAATTAAGTTTTGAATTGACCCCACTGCTCAGCTGGCACTATTTGATTGCCCCTGAAAAAACGAAGGGCAAAATCAACCTGAGCAGAATTTGAACTCAGAATGTAAAAACGGAGGGAATGCCACTAAGTATTTTAGCTGGTGTGCCATCTCACCGCCTTAAGCAATAGTATACCTACTTTTGCCCACACCTGTATATAGGGCTATTCAATTCTTTTCTGGCTGAAAATCAGATCATTATAATTGTTTAAGTTGTTTGTTTTTTTTTTTCCTTGGTTACATACAAAATTGGAAGAATGAAAATCGTGAAAACGCAAAAACACATAAACTATTGTCCCTTTGTTGCAAAACTGTCTTATAAACAAGTATTGTTCTTATGTGATGGAGTGAAAAGCAATAGATTCATTCAGAGCTTACAACACATACTTTGTTGTAATTTTTCCAATTTTTAACCCAGCATAATCCCAATCCCTAAAAACATAGCCCCTATATCTAGGTTTAATGAAAAACAGACTTGAATTCATAATTTTGTAGGGTTTGATAGATTCTTTCTGTTCTTAGGTTAATAAGGGTTAAATGTTAATTCAATGAACAGCAAGTTTAGTGGATCAAACATCTGAAAATTCCTCTGCAAAAATGACTGATAGACATCTGTTTGCCTTTCAACCACTGGTGCTGCTCACATTCCAAGGGTGAATGACTATTTATAGTATGTATCCTGCTATACGCATACAAGTTTGCTTCAACAATGCACATATGTGTGGTAAGAAGCTTGCTTTCCAGCCTCATAGTTCCGGGTTCAGTACTACTGCATGGCACCTTGGGCAAGTGTCTTCTTCTATAGCCTTAGGCCAACCAAAGCCTTGTAAGTGAATTTGGTAGATGGAAACTGAAAGAAAGAGACCTTATGTGTGTGTGTGATGTGTATATGTGTGTGTTTGCGTGTCTGTTTGCGTGTTTGTGTGTGTGTGTGTGTTTGTAACAGAAGGTCCCTCACCACTGCTTGACAACGAGTGCTGGCATGTTTATGTCCCTGTAACATAGCAGTTTGGCAAAAGATATCGATAGAATTAGTACCAGGTGTAAAAAACAAAATACTGGGCCCAATTCGTTCGACTAAAATTCTTTTCCAGCATGGCCACAGTCTAACAAGGCAAACAAGTAAAAGATATCCAAACTTGTATGGTACACTGCAAAAATTGAACAGTGAAAATGAAGAGCATGTGAGTATGTGTGTGTACATATGTTTGCCTTTATGTATGTGTTTGTGTATGTATATGTCTGTGTTCATGTTTTGTTTAACCTCAGATCAGCCTTGATCCAGCAGACATGTGTTGAAAATATTTCAGCTGTGGTCATTCGATTTGTCTTCAGACATAGCTTATGAGAGATTACATTATCGAATGTCTTTCATGTTTTGTTTTTTTTAATATTCTTTTTATAAAAGTCAGTGAGCTTGCAGAAATTTTAGTACACCGAGCAAAATGCTTAGCAGTATTTTGTCTGTCTTTATGTTCTGAGTTCAAATTCCACCGAGGTCGACTTTGTCTTTCGTTCTTTCGGGGTCGATAAATTAAGTACCAGTTGTGTACTGGAGTTGATCTAATCGACTGGCCCTCTCTCCCAAAATTTCGGGCTTTGAGCCTAGAGCAGAAAAGAATATTCTTTTTATATATTCTGAGGGTGTTACTATATGATTTAAGAGATCTGGTTTCCATTTCTAGCAGTTTGCACAACCATATAGAAGCCACCTTATTAGATCTGTGGTGCATGTGCATGTGCGTGCATGAACTTACAGATGTGCATATGTGCATGAACTTATGCAAGCATGTATGTGCGTATAGACTTGTGCAAGTGCATAAGTGTGCAAAGGAGATAGTTGGAAACATGCTCTATTTGTATTAATTTTATTATGTTATTGCAATTTTTATGTACAATTTGTAAATACCTGTATATTATGGAGAAGTAGTGCATTTGTATATGTGTATGTATGATTGTGTTTGTGAATATAAATAGACACACACACACACACACACACACATACATATATACATAGATATTCTGTTATTCTGTTACAAGTTTCAGCTCTAAGGCTGTGGCCATGCCAGTGTAATCACTCTTTAATTGGCCAATTCCATGTGATTGGCTTTTGGTGAAGGAGGGAGTTCAACACTGCTGCCCTCTTTTGAGTTTCCTGCCTAGATATTGATTCATCTGGGATCTTGGACAAGTGGTCGAGTCATTTCTTGAAAACATATACCCACACTCCATGGAGATCCCTCAGATATTTTGGCTAGGCATTAAATATCTGTGGGTCTTTGAATCCCAAGCTGTTGTAGTACATGGCCCTCACCTTAGATGGGAAAGCTGGGACTTTTAGAACAGCGCAGTGATGTCCAATTCGTGGTTTGGTGTAACTCTCAATTCCAAAGTTTGGTGCCAGCCCCTCCAGTATCTTCCACACATACATCACTGCACACCTCTCCCGTCTTTGCTCCAGGGAAGATATGTATCCAGGGAAGATATGTATCCAGGGAAGATATGTATCCAGGGAGGATTAACCAGGCTGGACCGCTGAAATCTACATGTATTTTCCTTCTCTCTGTGTTTTTCTCTTATCCCTTTCTGTTGAAGAGTATACGCACACATTTATTTATACATACATACATACATACATACATATATACATATTTATCTATCTACCTATAAATATATATATATATATATTATCATGCACACATCCGCATATATATGTATATACACACACACATCTCTCTCTCCCTCCCCTCCCTCCCTTAC
>NC_068990.1:13085068-13086866 GCF_001194135.2 Octopus bimaculoides
ATATATATATATATATATATATATAAGAAAAGAAATGGAGCAACAATTAACAATTAGAAGTTGATCGTTGCTATTAAAAGGTCATAGTTTAATTGTAATTAAAAAAACATTTACAGCTGTTTCGGTTTGTTGTTTTTGAAGTAAATTTGCATTTATCTCATTCCATTTAACAAACATCGTCAGAATGATTTAGAGTTTATTGGACCAATAACGACAGGGGGAAAAGGAGCAGAAAAAGGAAAAAAGGAAAATAGTTCATTAAGTCTTTAGGCTTGCATTTTTGTCCTTTAAGGTTCCCCTTGTGTGTACATTTCTTCTATTACATGAATGGAGCAGTAAGTGGAGAAAATGACTAGTTGCCTGGCGGTGTTAGTCGAAAGAGTTATACCTGGTATTAATATCTGGTGTCATTGATTGTAATAAATAACACTGTTTGAGACCACTAGATAAGTCCCTATGATTATAAATTATGCCCTTGTTAAAAATTAGAATGCTCTTAAAAGTTTAAGTGTGATATACGGTATAAATTTTGGTTATGTAAAAGGTATAATAAATATATAAATAAATAAATAAGAGTGTTGTTATGTGCAGCACGGGCTATCTACTTGTTAATATAATTAAAAATCCATGCAGTCAGCTAGAATAGGCTAAATCGCTTGTTTAATCATTTTCATGTTAGCGGCAGCCCTAGCAATTAGTCAGTGATCTAACTTTCAGGTGAATATATTAAAGAGAATTATAGCTCCAGGTGTACATCGTACATTTAAGATAAATAATTCAGTTATTCAGGGTAATTTA
The DNA here is from genome assembly GCF_001194135.2 of Octopus bimaculoides. Classification (NCBI taxonomy): domain Eukaryota; kingdom Metazoa; phylum Mollusca; class Cephalopoda; order Octopoda; family Octopodidae; genus Octopus; species Octopus bimaculoides. The sequence goes on from NC_068990.1 coordinate 13,085,867, forward strand.
ATTTTATTGTGATGTAATATTAAATCATGCTCTGTGGTAAGGGGAAGTGTCAAGAGGAGGTAATCAGATGTCAGGCAGGTCAGCTAATAACCTGTAATGTTGATATTAGCGGTATTTAGAGAATAAGGATTTATCTTTATGTAAGCATGTTGTATTTTTTTGTCTTGTTTATTAAGTAATTCTGTGTGTATGTGTGTGTGTGTAGATAGATAGATAGATAGATAGATAGATAGATAGATAGATAGATAGATAGATAGATAGATAGATAGATATAATAACCTATCCTATTCATTTTGTGCTGGTGATTGAGAGAAGGCTGCAAAAAAAAAATTAGATGAAGGAAAACATTATAAAAATAGTTTGAGATGACATGGGTGATCTGTTTGGAAAACATCCTCTAAATATCGCTGTGTTGTTTGCTATCAATATGTAAAATGCTTTCAAGTACTAAATAAGTATTTTACAAAGAGAACTGCACAGCATGCTAATTTTTGTTAAAATATATACTGTCTATATGGAAACCTCTATGTAAGACACACAATATGTACCATAAAAAATATTTGTTGATTTTCACATAATAACAATATAAACAATGTATTTCCTGTTATCTAAACTTTAAGAGACACTAGTGGATGAAATTAGACTGATTTTCTTTTTTTTAGAAGGACAAGTAATTGTGTAAGAGTCACTCAGTGACTCAGTTATTCAACTCAAAGAGGAATCTATTACATAGTAGTATGACCGGCTAGAAATAGCTGCCAAATTTCCCTCATATCTCACTTTACCATTTTAAGAAAGTGGCACATTTACTCTTTTACTTGTTTCAGTCATTTGGCTGTGGCCATGCTGGAGCACTGCCTTTAGTCGAGCAAATCGATTCCAGAACTTATTCTTTGTAAGCTTAGTACTTATTCTATCAGTTTCTTTTGCCGAACCGCTAAGTTATGGGGACGTAAACACACCAGCATCGGTTGTCAAGTGATGTTGGGGTGACAAACAC
>NC_068990.1:13086876-13089531 GCF_001194135.2 Octopus bimaculoides
ACCGCTAAGTTATGGGGACGTAAACACACCAGCATCGGTTGTCAAGTGATGTTGGGGTGACAAACACAGACACACAAACACACACACATATATATATACATATACATATAGACGATGGGCTTCTTTCAGTTTCCATCTACCAAATGCCCGAGGCTATAGTAGGAGACACTTGCCCAAGGTGCCACGCAGTGAGACTGAACCCGGAACCATGTGGTTGGTAAGCAAACTACTTACCACACAGCCACTCCTGTGCCATTTGATGATATCCTTGATATTCTCTCTGAAGATGAAATGATGTCAGCTGGAAGATCTTTGCTCATAAGTTAGCTTGATCAGGTTTGACCTGTACCTAAAAAGAGGCAACTCCATGAATTATTAGCCTCAAAGAAATTGCCCTAAGAAATATCAGAGTTATTTACAAAATTGTAAGAAATTCTTGAAAATATGAACAAGGTATGGACATGAGTATATGGTTAAGAAGTTTTCTCTGCAACTACATTGTCTCAGGTTCAGTCCTTTTGTGTGGCACCTTGGGCAAGTGTCATCTGCTGTAGCCCCCAGGCAGATGATAGCCTTGTGAGTGAATTTGAGAGATGAAAACTGTGTAGAAGTCTATCATACGTATATTTTAATGTGTGTGTGTTTTTGTTCCACCACCACTAGACATCCAGTGCTGGTTTATTTTTATCCTTATAACTTCATGGTTTGGCAAAAAGGACTGATACAGTAAGTACCAGCAAAATAGTTACTGGGGATGATTTCATTGGGTAAAGCCCTTTCAAGACAGCGTCCCAGCATAATTGCAGTCCAATAAGTGCCAGTAAAAGAAAATGCTATGAAATGCAGTTACTTTTCCAAATAACATATGAATACCATTTCTTCAACTTACATTTCTAACTTTATAAAAACTGAATTTCAGGAAGGGCGTCCAGCTAAAGAAAAAATCAATCTCAACAAGTTCCATCCAACCCATACAAATATGGAAAAGTGGACAATAAAACTGTGAATGATGATGACGATGACAATGAAGAATAAGGACAGTGGATTCACAGGATTGATGGTGCATTAGATTAGATGTCTCACAATATTTACTTATAGTATTTTATATCAAAGTTTAAATCCTGCTGAAATCAACTTTGCTTCTCATCCTGCTAGAGTTGCTAAAATAAATATACCAGTTTAGTACTGGGGGGTTAATTTAATTGACTGTACCCACCACTCCCTCTGAAACAAGGAAAATATATATATGGGCTATTGTTAGAAATATGTGTGCCTATGTTAGAAATCAATATTATGTGTTCACTGTACAGTATTCACATTTCATTGACATATAATACTTCCCCATTGGTATATTTACAGACGGTTTCTCGTTATACCGCATTGATATATATATATTGATATATGGTCCCAGTGTTCTCATAGATCAAGCGAAATGTAATAGCTGATAGCTTGGACAAATAAGACTTTGAGGAATACATATGTACATTCACTAACCATTAACTTTTAATTAAACTGATTTTTTTATGGAGTCTTAGTAGCAACATTGCTGTTGATGTTGCTGCTGAAAGCAAATATATGGATTTTGCTTACACATAAACATGTGAATTTTTGGTTTTTACAAATATTTACTTCTGTTCAAACATGGTAGAAAGCCAAAGATGTCAGAAGCGAGTACAGTCATTTCATCTGCTTGTATCCAGCAGCCATTACTGACTTGTATCACTTAACTCTACATAGTCCACTTTATCTGGCTATGTTGTTGGTATAAAGTGTTGGATCATTGTTGTTGTTGCTGTTTAACCTCAGCTCAGCCTTCGTCAAGCATCTCTATTATAAAAAGTGATCCAGTTTGAATGCCTTATTTTTGAAATATAAGACTACATCACTCGAAATACCTTTCTTTTTTACATGTAGAATGTTATATGAGAAAAATTAACCATAGAGACACCATCTACAGACAGGGAAGATAATAGACAAATGCTAGCTATGGTATTTAATATAGTCACCATTGTCATCGTTTCTGCATTTGTTGGTATAAAACAAAATGTATGAGCATATTAAATGCATCACTATTTCAGCAGTATATATTCAGGAAAAATTGTTTTAGTACATTAATGCATGTAATATATAGGTCAAACTTCACATGTAAGACCCAAACTGATTTGTTTTTAGAAGTAAATGTGACTTATATGTAGGGCCAGATTAAGACCTACATAGGCCCTAAGCATTTTAAAAGATCTTGATGCCTTCTTATATATATATGTATTTATATATATATTTCAAAGAAAAAAATTATTAAATAGTGTAATACAATAATATTGGTATCCAGTAAAACGCAGCACCATAAGGTTAAAGTATAAATATAGAATAGTAGTACAACAATTCACCAATATCTACTGGAAATAACAGTCGATAATATACAATGCTGGAAATGTGCTGTGCGTGAGAAGACCCGGCAAGCCAAGTGAGATCGTTGCCAGTGCCCCTGGACTGGCTCTTGTGCGGGTGGCACATAAAAGACACCATTTCGAGCGTGGCCGTTTTCGTGCGGGTGACACGTAAAAGCACCCACTACACTCTCTGAGTGGTTGGTGTTAGGAAGGGCATCCAGCTGTAGAAACTCTGCCAAATTAGATTGGAGCCTGGTGTAGCCAT
>NC_068990.1:13089682-13090980 GCF_001194135.2 Octopus bimaculoides
ATATAAAGTAAAGAGTAAAAGAGTCAAAAGGAAGACTAAGTATGGTTAGGCAGCTTTTTAACGATATGTATATGTATGTATGTAATTCAAAATATAAACAATAATAAACTATAAAATAAATGAAACAAAACTAGTAGTGAGATGAAAGCTAATATTTATTTTGGTTTACTTCCGATTTATTTATATTTGAAAAATTTTCTCTAAGTTTTTTTTAATTGCAAAGTCTTTGAGCAGATCCTTACAATGATGTCATGATCACTTCAGAATTATATTTCCGATCGTATAGACCACTTTGAATATTATATAAAACAAGTTTAAAGTGATTTCTTTTGTGCTGTAAACCATTTACCATTTCTGTGATCCCCCCTCCATCCCTTGATGTCCTAAACACATGCTTATTTTGCTTCATAGTTAACTATAATTAACCAGTAGTTATAGTTAACTATAGTTAACCAGTACTGCTTATATGATATTCAGTATCCACTTTTCCATACTATTCTGGTGTGGGTTGGATGGGTTTTCTGAGTTCTTGCTTTATGACCAGATGCCTTTCATATCATTAGCCCTTTTAATCACTTAATAACATGCAGATATACAGGGTACTTATAAAAACAAGGTACAGGTCATGGTAAACCATATTTAATATGTGAGAGAAATATAGATTTAGTTACTAACTTAATCAAATCTAAACAAAGAAATGATGTGACTATTAGACTGGTAGTATTACTAAGTGTAATAACTGTGCTGGATTATTCATGTGGAAGAAACTTACTCTGCTCTACATGTACATGCAGGCACACATGTGTGCATGTATTAATTAACATCAACACTAATTAGAAATAATCATGTGGTATTAGCTTAAAGTCTATATTAGCTTAAAGTCTAATTGTATTTTAATCATGTTTGTAAGTATGGGAGACAAGTGAAAGCATGTTTCAGGCTTATTAAACCTTGTTCATATTTGTCAGCAAGCTGCACACACACACCCACACCTTCACACACACACACACACACAATCTTCATCATCGCCATCATCCTGATCATGATCACATTGTCATTTTCAACTTACATTTGTTGTTACCATACAGTTACAAGTTGAACAGACTCCTAGCATATCAATGAATATGCTTCTCAGTCCTCTACCTTTATGTCCACAAAGCTCTCAACTTTCAGAAAGTGATTCAATCTCTCTCCCACCTCCTCCGTTTCCACCTTCACTCTCTCTCTCTCTCTGAAAATATATATGTGTGTGTGTGTGTGTGTGTATGTTTGTATATACGTATGTATGTGTATGTACA
>NC_068990.1:13091407-13095492 GCF_001194135.2 Octopus bimaculoides
CACACACACGCATATATATATACATAAGTGTGTGTGTATGTATATGTATATATGTATGAATGCATGTGTATATATATGTGTGTTTGTGTGTGTGTATATATATATATATATATATGTGTGTGTGTGTGTGTGTGTGTGTGTGTGTGTGTTTGTGTGTGTGTATATATTCATCTATCTGACTCTCACTCTTTCTCTCTCCCTCTCTCTCCCAACAAACAATGAAGTGATTTGCCTGGCAGAACATCACTAGTCTCCTTTGACTCTACTGTCTTAATACTTACTTTGATCATGGGTTTGCTTGATCAGAGCTGACCTGCAGCTGAACAGTTACAACAACAACAACAATAATCATATGCAAATTTCAAGACAGATTTTGTTATTGCTCTCAGCATGTCTTGTCAAGAGACACATGCAGCACTAGATACTTGACTAAGAGCTCATCTACTTTGATACACACACACACACTCACACACTTACTGAGCCAATGTGAGATCTTCTATGAACTGACTTAGATAGCTACAAATAACAGCGAATTCTCCTTTAAATCGCATTTTACTGTATCATCAAAGGAAGGCTACAACTGCAATTGATAATTTAGTCTTAGAATTTTTTTTAAATGGATTAGCCTGAAAAAATAATAGACAGGATGGCCATGAATGGAACACATTTATCTTCAGGTCTGTTTGAACAAGACTGACCAAGTGTTGTACAACATCAATAATACATGTTTGAATATATTATTAACAGAATATAAAGAATGTAAATGTAAATAATATAATTCAAGAAAAGCCTATGTACATAAGTGAAAGAACACTTAATCAAAACTATTAATCTAGTTTTAATCATGTTTGAATTATGAAAGTGTTTCATAGAAAGTTAAGAACATTGTTACACAATTAAATCAAATTAATTTCTACTCTCTTATGTCTGGCTGATTATAACGTGAATGTTGATAATTTAGTAAAAGATATCATCGTCTTATTTGTGAATGCTAGTTTGATCTCTATCTATTGTTGCAGATTATCTTTCTTCGTTCTGCCCAGTGAGGTAGAGAGACAGATATCATTATCAACTCCAAACAACTCTATTTACAATCAGCAAGAAATCTTGAATAATTTACACCTATGCTAAATCTTAATAGGTAATGAAAGTAAATAAATAAGTAAATAAATAATAAACTGAATGCAAACCAAGTCTAGTGCACAGTTTTAAATCATTTTCTGGGTCAAAACATATCATTAATTAAAAAGAAAATAAAGACTTGTTAGTGCACTTTTTTTTAATTACTAGACTTAGATACAAAGTTGAACAATTAACACTGTTATTTTATTTTAAGTTGAAATTAGCAATTACAAATTGATGAATATTTTTAATTAGAGTACCTAATCGTTGAAAACAGATAAAAGAATTTCATTATATTAAATTCAGTTTATCACATTATTTTATTGTATTTTATATATTTATAGGTTTTAAATATTTCAAAATAGATTAATTAGTTTACAATTAATATCTTCAAAAGAAGTGTCACAAAAAAAAAAAAAGAAGGAAGTGAAGCAAAATATTAATAACCATGCTAAAAATGAATTGGTAAGTTACATGAATGTAAGAAATTCTTGAAAATACAAATCTTAAATATATTACATAAGCCACAGGTCATAAATATCTTTTGCTTCAAGATCAAGGCAGTTATGAATAATAGAATTAAGAAGCTATATTGATTGAACAGGAAAATTTATTAGATTAGCAAACATTATTCTGTAATTATGTATAACACTTACACATGCCTGCATATTATTATTATTATTATTATTATTATTATTATTATTATTATTATTATTATTATTATTACTATTGTTGTTGTTGTTGTTATATATGCCAAATGCAAGTGTAATCATTTGGCATTATCCAGCAGTTGTATAAACGCTAAGATATCTAGTAAGTATTCATTATGTTATTATGTGATTTTTACACTTTGATGGACATGTTATTAATACAAATATATTTTTATCATCTTCAATCGTCACAGCTTGCTTGTGTGCATGTGAGTGTGTGTATGTGGAATCACCTAGCAAGGGAGATAATCTTGTCTTTGTAAAATCTGGCAGTATTAGAAATTTGAATTTGAAATTAAGAAATAATGAAAATGAGACATAAAATACATAAAATTTATTTTATTTTATTTTATTTTTTGCTTACTCATAAAAAAGTTTATAAAATTGATATTCAGTGGTGATCATATATAACTCAATTTCATTCTTGTTAGAAATTGTCAGCATGACATTAACCTGAGATATATAGATTCAACATTTTATGAAATGAGATGTTTCATATTGATGAAAAATAGTTACAGCCTGCAAGAAATACATGAAATTTGTGTTTTACTTTATTCTTTTCATTCATAATGCTTTGTTTTGCAATTGAGTGAGAAGAGAGAGAGAGTTCATAATGCCTATATATATATATATATATGTGTGTGTGTGTGTGTGTGCATCTTCTATTTTTTAATTATTATAAATCTTGCACTGAGGAGGGAGCTGGTTTCCAACAAAGATACAAGGCTCTATCTTTGGGATGTAGTTAACACAAATTCACATTTGGAACTTGAGAAAGTCTTGCGTATTTTTACTGTTCCACTCACAGATTGCACTTGTAATGTATGAATTAGCTGGTCGATTTCTCTTTCTGAAAATCTTAGTTTATCCAAATTCTACTTTAAACATTTACTAATAAAACCTAGTGCTCCAATCATTATTGGTATGAATATATACTCATAGTCTGGATATAGAAGCTAGAAGTTTCGAAGCAGTTGTCCATAGATATCCTCTTTTTCTTTGATTTTCAAAGAGATATTCATATCTGCGGGGCAGCTAACCTCTATGATGGTATATACCTTTACCCCTTTGTCCCAAACAACAATATCCGGTCTGTTATGTTTACATTTGACAGTAGTCTTGATGGGAATATTCTACCAATATTCCTTGAGTTGGTGTTTATGAATGTATTCCATAACAGAGGGATTTTCTAAGTTTATTTCAGGACAGTTCTTTTTATGGATGGCATTAAAAATTGTTTTAGCAATATATGTAATGTATGTATGTATGTATGTATGTATGTATGCATGTATGTATATATGTATGTATCACAGATACACCTATTGATTTTTTGGCACATGAACATTCATTTCTTCAGTCAACTTTGAATGAACTTGATGAAAATGTATGTGAGGTGACTGAATATTGCAGATACTTGTACGCAGAAATTAATTCTGAACTAGAACCAACATAGCACATTGTGACGAGGCTGATCACTTTTATCTTCAGGTACAGTCTGTCCAAAGTGTTGCTACAGTTTCTATCAATCCAACTTCATTCACAAAGCTTAGTCTGATATGGGGTTACTGTAAAGACATTTGCCCATGTTGTGACAAAGTGGGCTCAAAACTGACACCTTTACATTCTTGATACCAACACACCTGAGACCACCCCTGATTCTAGAACACAAACATGCTGTTATAAAGCAATCTAAATTAAAACTTTCCATCAAAATTTCATGCTAATTTATGTTTCAAATACCAGCTTAACTATGAGAAAAGATTTTCCACTAAATTCTTCATCATTTTCAAAATAAATTGCAACATTGTATTTCAACAAAAATTATATAACAAAAGAGTTATGGTTGCTAGGCAAAATTCTTGACCACTAGGTCTTGCTTATATTCATATACAGATCAGTATCAGTGACATGGCTGCATGCATCTGATGAGATACATTGGGGCAATGCTTTCTATAACTGGATGTCCCACTTGTTTCCAAACAAGATAATAATTTCCTCATCTATTATACAAACAGTTTAGACATGTTTACGCATAGAACTAGGAACAAACAACATTGTATAAATAGACCTTTTGTTTATAAATGTCGCAAAACATATCAAGACAAGTCCAGAAGTTTGGATATGCTTTCGTAGTGGACTGCAAACAAATGATGCCATCTGACGCCTTCAGCAAGCCATTATTTACAACTAATAAACACATGTGAAAAAGCGGAAAATACAAACTCACACAAACACTATATATATATATATATA
>NC_068990.1:13095707-13098093 GCF_001194135.2 Octopus bimaculoides
ATATATATATATATATATATATATATATATATTGACCAAACACCATTCAATTCTTTTTCTCCGTGTTTTTCTCCTTGTTTTCTCCTTATTCTTTCTGTTGAAGAGCGTAGCTCGAAACGTTAAAGACTTTCTGTATTCCCAAGCGTCAAACTAATACATCTTTTTGTTGTTTACACCACCTGTCCTCGTCTGTTGTTGTTTTTTTCATACATTCTCCCACATATATATATATATATATATATATATGTTATCCTTTACCAAGAATAGTACTGACAGGGACTTCGAAGTTTTGGACAGCAAAGCCATCATTGAACAGTCTGAAACTTCAAAGTTACTGTCAATACTATTATTGGTAAAGAAAAATGAATTTGTATTCTACTAAATGTACTGATCCTTCAACTTAATGTAAATTCAATTTATCATAACATAAAAACAAACATTAATATACATACATATATATAAATATATAGATATATATACACACACATATATAATCAATGGGTTTCCTTCAGTTTTCATTAATAAAATCCATTCACAAGGCATTTGTCAAGCAAAAGCTATAGTAGAAGACATATGGCCTAAGGTGCCATGCAGTGGGCCTGAATCCAAAAGCAGAGGAATTGGGAAATGAACTTGTTAAACTCACAGCCATGCCTGCACGTAAACATACACCCACACATGCACAGCACACACACACACACACACACACATAGGTATATATATCTGAAATCAATATCAATAAACTGCTACACATTCTATATAAAAGTACACCATTTTCTTTCTATAAATTGACTAGAAATGTTTACATCAAGATTACTTTTTCATATTACAATATGTTGCAAAATACGAAATTCTCATGAGTATTTTTACTTTAATGAATTATTTTATTTCTATATTTCTTTATTTTTCACATTTTTATTCAGGCACCAAAATGCTATCAGTTATTAGTATCATCTGTTTCTTCTTATTAAACTAGTATATACTGTCTCATTTTTCTCTCCCTGCATCTTTTGTTATGCATAAAAGCAGCATGAAACATATGTGAGCTGTTCAGCTGACTTATGCATATAAAACATATGTGGACAGTTGTAGCATTTGCTTATTCTGAACAAAATTAACTTCAGCAGTGTTTTCACAAGTGATACAGTCTTTCTTGTAGTTATGTCTATTATCACAAAAACCAAGACTTTTGAAGATTTATTACATCTTAGAAAATGAGTTAATAATGACAACATCTAAAACCAAAAATTATATGAAGGATATAAATTTACATATCTACTGACTAAAATTGGTCCTGGCCATGTCTAATTTGTTATTTTTTATATAGCACCGTATTATAGAATATTTTAAGCCATTTTTAAGTCAAGTTTTGTGACGTCATGGCCCAATTACTTTGAGAGCTGTTGACTGAGATGAACCCAGATGTAGAGGGGTTTATCTGATGGCCCTTCAAAAAAACAAAAAAATTGTCCAGATGTCATTTGAACGTGATAGGATCTTTTTCTTCTTTGATTCGTTTTGGAATAATGTTAAATAGAGCAATGCCTTTTGAGGGACTTAAACCATGTTGTGATGAGGTTAAGTGTCGTGAGCCTGAACTGTAAAGCACAGGGTCCCAACCTTGGATGGATTCTTAATGTGATGTTAAGGCCGTTTGGGCAATGTTGGTGTTACATTCTCCACATTGTACAGATGTTGTGGTGCTCATTACAATGTTGAAGAGAATAGTTTCAATGTTTTAAAGTAGTCCTAAAATGGAGATGAGTGATGGTAGCAGTTGAATATAGCAACAAACATTGCCTTAGTTAAACATTCTATTGAAACTTGATAGTGTAGATTAGTAGATTAGTAGATTTATCATTCTTTCTTTGAGATTTATAATTTTAATATTCTTCATAATTCCAACACACTGAGTGGTCTTCTTTACCAGACAACTATCTTCAATTCTGAATATCTAGGGGCTCACTGGACTTGCAAGAAATAAAAGCCAAATCTCCTATAAATCATAATCCAATGTTTTAGACGGAGAGATACATTGGATAATCTGAGAAAAAGTTTTTAAAATCTACCATAGGTACAAGCACGGCTGTATGGTCAAGAAGCTTGCTTTGAACCTCATTGTTTTGGGTTCAGTTCCACTGCACAGCACTTGGGCAAGTGTTTTCTACTATAGCCTTGGGCTGGCCAATGCTTTGTGAGTGAATTTCATAGATGGGAACTGCATGGAAGCCTGTAGAATTCATGTGTGTGTATGTGTGTGTGTGTGTACATACATACATACATATATATACATACATATATACATACACATACATATATACATACATATATATATATATATACATACATACATATGTATATATATATATATACATATATATATATC
>NC_068990.1:13098933-13099188 GCF_001194135.2 Octopus bimaculoides
ATCGGTTGTCAAGCAATGGTGGTGGGACAATCACAGACACATAGACACACACACATAGACACACACACACATATAAATATATATATATATGATGGGCTTCTTTCAGTTTCTGTCAACCAAATCCACTCACAAGGCTTTGGTCAACACAAGGTTATAGTAGAAAACACTTGGTACCATGCAGTGGGACTGAACAAGGTACCTTGTTGTGGGACTGAACCCAAAACCATGTGGTTAGGAAGCAAACTTCTTACCACA
>NC_068990.1:13099198-13101304 GCF_001194135.2 Octopus bimaculoides
GTCTCTTTCATTCTTTTGTTGTCTTAACATTTCTATCAATATATATATATGTTCATTTATTATTTTACTTGTTTCAGTCATTTGACTGCATCCATACTGGAGCACCACCTTAAATGGTTTTAGTCAAAGAAATCGATCTTTTGACTTATTCTTTTTAAACTGGGTACTTATCCTATCAGTCTCTTATGTTGAACTGCTAAGTTACGGGCACATAAACACACCAGCATCGGTTGTCAAGCAATGGTGGTGGGACAATCACAGACACATAGACACACACACACATATAAATATATATATATATGATGGGCTTCTTTCAGTTTCTGTCAACCAAATCCACTCACAAGGCTTTGGTCAACACAAGGTTATAGTAGAAAACACTTGGTACCATGCAGTGGGACTGAACAAGGTACCTTGTTGTGGGACTGAACCCAAAACCATGTGGTTAGGAAGCAAACTTCTTACCACACAGCTATATATATATAATGTAGTTCTACATATCCTGAAAAGATTGAAATGGTCATCAACAGAATGCCTCTCAGAGTTCTGTTCAATCAGGGACTAAATAACAAGTATCCCACTTCATTCACAAATGCCTTTTTTTTTTCTCCAGTATGAATAAAAAAAGTATTATATCTTATCTGAAGCAGTAGTCATGAAATATTTCAAGTATTTCTGTTTTGTAACAATTTTATCTGTGCAAACAGATCTTCCTCAACATCATCTGATAGCAAAATGATTATATGATAACATTTACCAATAATGAAAACACAAAATATACTCATCTCCAGATAAAGATAGAACAATGCTTCTATTTGTCCATGTTAATAACTTTGGCTGTCTTCTTCTCAAAACCTAAATACAATAAGAAAGTTTTCTGAACAACTGATTCTTTTCAAAATGCACTGTTCTTTATTCTGTTGGATAATATTTATCAGCCATTTTCTTCTGAATGATATCCCTAATATAGTAGTAGTAGACAGCTGCAAGTTGTGCTGAAACAACGTGACAGATTGTGTTGTACCAGTGTGAGAGAAAAAGATTTAAATCCTAACTGACAGTTATTTCTCTATGCTCTTCTGTCCATTATCATTTATGAAGAGATATTGAGAAAGTGCTGTAGGAGTATTTCAAAGATTCAATGACCTTTGCTTCAGGTTTCTAACCAAAGACTTCCACCTGCCATTAGGCATCTGAATGTAATGTTTTCTTCCTATTGAATTCTTACAGCAACACTTTTGACCAAATTAATAGGGTGCCAACCTATTAATAGAAGCGTTGTCAGTTCATATCCTGTTCACAGCACTGCAATGTGTTAGCAGTTAAGATACTTAACTCCAACAAACACAATGTAACAGACTGTATGTAAATAGACGTCATTTAATATATAAGCTGTGGGAGCATTGTATAGCAAATTCACAAGTGGTTCATTTACTTGCAATGCTAAGTTCAATTTCCTCTTTGGAAAGTCGTTTTCTAGAAGCCGGTGGAATCAGGCAGTGATTGATCAGTACATCTTCTCACTCGTGTCATCAGATAAATGAGTAACAATAAACATCATCATAGCTATGTGGATAAGAAATTCACTTCAAAGCTAGATGGTTCCAGGTTCGATCTACACTACATTACTGCCTTCTAATTTATCCTTGGGTGCACCAATATTTTAAGTAGAACTTGGTTGATGGAAACAGCAGAATGCTGTTGTGTGTGTGTGTGTGTGTGGCGGGGGGGGGGCGCATGTATTTACATATATCATCATCATCATTCAGTGACTATTTTCCATGCTGGCATGTGTTAGACAGTTTGACTGGAATGGGTAAGCCAGGGAGCTGTCCGATTTTGGCTTGTTTTCTACAGCTGGATGCCCTTCCTAACACCAACGACTCCAAAAGTATGTATTGTGTGTGTGTGCGTATTACAGAGATGTACTTGCATAGCAAGTGACTTGATCTGAGATCGTGTGCTGAAACAAAATCAATTGCAGCATGGAAGGTGTTTATAAGCCATTTAAAAACACACAAATACCGTTAGATTCACTTCAACATTGAAATTTAATTTGTCAAAATATTTTTGTCACTTTGAAACCACGACCTGTTATATATATATAAC
>NC_068990.1:13101946-13103127 GCF_001194135.2 Octopus bimaculoides
TATATATATATATATATGTATGTGTGTGTGTGTGTGTGTGTGTGTGTATGTGTGTATGATGTATATATTTAATATTTATGACAGTCTAAAAAGCTGTGTTGTTATGATGTCATGTTCCCCTTTATGTAAATTAATGGTTTGACTAATAGAGATCAGTAAAATAAGTATGGGACCGAAATAAGTTCTGAGTTCAGCAGGAGAGACTGACCCCTTGATGGCTGCAGTCCAATGATTGAAACCAGTAACAAAATGAAAGAATCTGGTGAGCTCCTGTGTTAAAGATTATGTAAAGAAAATAGGTTCTAATACTATTTTCATATTCTTCTAATTTGTCATACTTTGAACTTTAGAAATTAAGTTTATTTTTTGTTTTATATTCCTGTCACATGCACTCAATACACATGCATGCGTGTGTGTGCACACACAATGCTAATGTCTTATGAAGACATGAACTTGACATGGTCTCATTTTGTTTCCCTTTTAAATCTCAGGCCTTATTAGCATGTGTGTATGTATGTGTGAGTATGTGGGTGTAAGAGAGGTAAAGAGAGGGAAGCAGAGATAGATGGATAGATAGATAGATAGATAGATAGATAGATAGATAGATAGATAGATAGATAGATAGATAGATAGGTAAATAGGTAGGTAGATAGGTAAATAGACAGATAGATAGATATATAGATAGATAGATAGATAAATAGATAAATAGATACATACATACATACATATATAAATACATGTATACATACAGAGGGAGACAGAGAAAGTGAGAGAGAGAGAGAGAGAGAGAGAGAGAGAGAGAGAGAGAGAGAGAGAGAGAGAGAGAGAGAGAGAGAGAAATCATAATTATGATAGATAATATCAAACTTTTACGTAAGATATGAAACAGAAAAATAGAAGTGAAATAAGGTTATAAAAAGTAAAAAAAAAAACCCCATGATACAACAAATGGTATTTTCCTTGAGAGAATGCAAAGGAATTAAGAAAAAAGAAGGTAAGAAAGAAAAAATAAAACAGGATTTGAACTTGACAAGCATTAATAGCATGAGCAATTTTGATGAAGATAGAGAAATCTATTTCATTAACAGCAATAAAATAGTAATAATAATAATAATAATAATAATAATAATGATGATGATGATGATGATAATGATGAAAAAAAAAGTATCTAATATGTGTTA
>NC_068990.1:13103137-13109126 GCF_001194135.2 Octopus bimaculoides
GGTGTCAAAATTCTAGTTTTTTTTTTTTTTTTTGCTTTTTTTTTTTTTACCTTTTCCTTTCCTCATCCTATTTATCTTTATGTGCTTGTCTCCTTCAGGCAACGTCTGCATTTTAAGATTGTTTATAATTTGAGTTCTCTGAAATTTACTTTCCTTCCACCCCACCTCACCCCCATCTCCTTATTCACAATCCCCTCCACTTAATACTATCTCAATTTGTAATTGCCTTCGAAACTGTTGCCATCCCAGTTTTTTTTTTTTCTTCCTTCATCTGTATTCTCCTTTTATTCACGATAATAATACATACTTTTTTTTTTTTCATCGTCACTTCTCCTTTCCACATTTTTCCAATTCTATTATTTCCTTCAACATCATCACTGCAATCATGTTACCATCTTCTTCATTCTTCATCTATTATGGCAATTTTACTTTTGAATTTTCAATGTGCGGTGAAAGCCAAATCTATGATCTAGTTTCTAAACATATACACGGTTGGACAAGTTTCTCTTTATCTACATTGTTAATATGGAATTTAAGAAAAGCCATGAACGTTACAGCCTCTCTACTATTTTCCCTCCTCCTGAAATTGTAGGCAGGAAGCCTATAAATTCAGCTTGGTTGAAATTTTGGAGAGAGATTGAGTTCACCAGACTGACTTCTTTGTCACAATCAATGAAGATGAAAACTTTCTATAGTGACCTGCTGATAGATATGTTACTTAATATTGATTTTAATTAACATAGGATGGAGTAGTGAGATGACAGAAGTGATTGAACACTAGATTAAATATCTTGTCATCTATATCTATATTTTCATCCATCTACATTCCATAATCAAATTTTACCAATATCAACTCAAATCAACTAGAGAAGCTGCACAATCAGTCAACCAGTTGGAAATAATAGCCAAATACCAAAATAATATCACTATGGTATCTACAAATTAGAAGGCCAAACTGGATATTGTAATATGAGTATATAAAAAAAAGATGGGAAGGTCTCAGTTAGAACAGCTTTTATTAAATTATATATTTGCTTAATCAGACAAAGGTATTTTCCCAATGTACAACATTGTAGAGCTAAGTAAATTCATGGCTGTCCAAGCATCCAGGCATGTCCTTATTTGGGAGATCCTAGTCTTGCAGGCTTGTGGGTACTGATGCCATAGTGCCTGTGCCATGTAAAAGCACTCATGCCAGTGTCACATAAAAGCACTTGTGCCAGTGCCTCGTGATGGCACCCAGAACACTTTGTAAAGTGATTGGCATTCGGGAGAGCATCCATTCATAGAAATCAGGCCAAAATAGACAAATAGAGCTCAGACAGATCTCCAGCTGGCCAACTCTTATCAAACCATCCAAACATGCCAGCATGGAGAACGGACATTAAAAGATGACGATGTTGATGATGTGGAGCTGGCTGTGTGTGTGTGTGTGTGTGTGTTCCTAATTCTTCTCACAAAGTATTAGTCAACCAAAAGCTATAGTCAAAAACACTTGTCCAAGGTTTCGTGCTTTGAGAGATCAAACTTATAACCATGTGGCTGCAACAAGCAACTCATCTTTATTTTTGTCTATTAGGAGAAAGATCTAGAAAAATGTTTAGTATAGACTTAATCAAGTTTTGTACGACTGAAAGGGAAGCGATATCTATCCTTTTACGATTTTTATACAAAATCTATAACAACAGTATTTAGATCTGTATGAAATTCAATACTTTTCAATAATGCTTATCATATTGTTGACGTTTAGGTTTTGGTCAATCCTGATGAGACAAACTTATGATCAAAGCCATACCAGCCATGACTATTCAATCTTGTTTGCAGAAATTGCATACTTTGGACTACATTATCAAATGTGTTTGTCTAATTTTGCCTCAAGATGATAGAGTGGGGTATGAGGGAGATTTTGTTGCACTTTCAAGCAGATCAAGCAACCTTGTAGGTGACTCCCACATTGACTCATGTATTTAATATGTATACAAGAATGTGATGGTGTGACAGAAATGGCATAGTATCAAACTGTCTTTCATTTCTATTCTTTCATGTTAAGAGTTCAGTTTCAATTTTGATCTTTACAAGGTCAATAATGAGAGTGTTAAACTACACAGTTCTTATCCATTAATGAAACTTATATTTCTCAAGCCATTTAAGAACTATCCATATTCACAGTTAGAATAGACTTTGCTGATGAGGTATAATAAGATACAAATATGTCTGGAGTTCTCACTACACGGCTGAAGATAAAACACATAAAAATTTCAAAGTTTTCTTTCCTGCCTTCTTTAACCAAGTTTTTTTTTTTTTTTTAGTAATATAGTTAATGATTGTTCTCATTAATAAGACTGTAATTTTAATTAATTAAAATTTCTTGGCCAACTACCTCAAGTGTGCTAGTGTCTGCTTTACTATTATGAGTATTAGTCATGTGCTGTGATAGATTCAGTCAATTATATTCTGCCCCTACAAATTTCTGGCTCACTGCCAACCTAAGATATCAATATTTGATATGAATGTATGTAGTACAATATTCTGTTTCTTGATAGTTTACTTCAAATTCTTTAATGTATGCATTCATTTCTTTCTTGGTATATTACTATTCAGACATATTTCTGTATTTTCTTGTCGATGCCAAAACATCCATACATAAAGCAGTAAATGTATTCTGGGAAATTAATGTCATCAATTAGTTTTGAAATAAATTCCTGTAAAATTCACTTTTCATTAATTATGCAAATAATTTAGTAGAAATCTCGCATTAAATTTTTTTTCTCTCTCCTTTTTATCTCAGAATATGCCAGCTGCTTTTTCATAAATGCTTTTAAAAATATCAAGTTAAATTCTAGGAAGAAAATTAAAGAAAACTCTAAATAGAAAAATGCTAAAATCATTTTCTGTCCTCTTATAGCAATAATTACATTATTTTCTGTCATTTTATTACTTTTATCATGAAGAAACTTTTAGGATATAAGCAGACTGTCTTACATAGTTCTTCATAGTACATCTACAAAGCAGTATCAATGCTCTGCTCCACACAGAAACTGCAGGAGCTAATCAGAAGTATAGCAAGCTTTCCTGGTGAATCCATCACAATGTCAGAAACTCTACTTTATCAGCAGATATCTCAAGGTCAAAAGCATGTTGCCCCTTAGCCTGTATGCTTTATCCGAGGAAAGGTTCCACCTGCAGTCTCTTCTCCACTAGTTCCTTCTCCACCTTGAGCTGATTTTAGCTGCCATACCTATTTCCATGGTAACTTTCTTCAGTTGCCAGAATTATTGATCAATCTTCTGCAGTAAATAGCATCCAATCTACCAGGAACACCACCGATATTTGAAAGAGATGTAAATGTTTGTGTCCCTTTAGAGGCCATTAAAGACTAGTGATCAGTACTGGGTTTTATTGTTGTTGTTATTGTTTGTCACAGATAGATAGACAGATAGATAGATAGGCGGTGAGCTAGCAGAAACATTAGCACGCCGGACGAAATGCTAAGTGGTATTTTGTCCACCTTTTCGTTCTGAGTTCAAATTCCACCGAGGTTGACTTTGCCTTTCATCATTTTGGGGTCGATAAATTAAGTACCAGTTACGCACTGGGGTGGATGTAATCGACTTAATCCCTTTGTCTGTCCTTGTTTGTCTCCTCTATGTTTAGCCCCTTGTTGGCAATAAACAAATAAGATAGATAGATAGATAAATAGATAGATAGATAGATAGATAGATAGTAGTGAAGAAGAGCAAAATAACTAATGTTGAAGAAAATTACATAAGATGTTGTTTGTATTTCCTTATCCTCTGGTTACAGCTCTTAATGTCCAGATTAACTTTGTTTTTCTTCCTCATAAAGCTGATAAATAAGTAAGAGACAAGCCCAATAAACCAAAAGCTTGTCAGGGCACTAATCTCTCATATTAATCTCTACTGAATTTATTACAGTATCTGGCAGATAATCAGCTTCTTGCTCTACCTACTTAAGGAGTTAAACTCTATAACACGAGCAAGTAAATTGGTTCATCAATTCCACAGTTTATCTCAATATGTAGGCTTTACTCTCCTTATTTAATGCTAAGTAGCTCGAGTTATCGCCACTTGAATATTACATTTGGCCACTGTGATCCTTCACATCATCTGTGACACAATCATCTGTCAACTCTTATCGCTCAATTTTATTACAGTTTGACCCTCTACAATTTATACATATTTATATTAAAGTATGCCTCAAAAACAAAAAAGATACAGAAAAAAAAGAAAAAAAACAGAACAAACTTTGTTTGTTTACTTTCATCATAAAGTCTTATGAAGCTAAATTTATAAGTTCTAAAATTGCAGAAGAATTCGTTGCTGGGCAGTTTAGTTCAATGGTAAAACACTTGATGCGTAATCACAGAGATGTGAGTTCAAGTTTCATGGCTGGCCAGTAACGTATTTTTCTGCAATAAATGGATAATTTATCCTGATCTCGCTATTTATAGTATTATCACGCTTTGAGAAATAAATTTATTTCTGTATCTTAGACATAATAATGTTTCATACAAGTTTTGAGTGACATCAAACTGGACTATATACTATTGGGCTGTCCGGAAAGTTTGTGCCAATTTATAGTAGCTTCCCTTTCGACTTATTTGCCATGAAAACACCTCAGTTCTGGGAAGAGGGTATTTTCACGTTAAAAGAAAGATGGAGACGCATTGAGTCACAAAATGGTTCATATTTGGTTGATTAAAAATGTAATGGCAAGTATTTATTGACATTTTTCTTTCCTTTAAAAATCAGCATGAACTTTCCAGACACCCCAATAAAAATGATAATAAATGTAGGTGTGATGTGGTTGCTTGGTAAGAATCTTGTTTCTCAACCACATGGTTCCAGGTTCAGTCCTACTGTGTGACACATCAGGCAACTGCCTTCTACATCAGCCTCAAGCTAACCAAAACCTTGTGAGTGGATTTGGTAGATGGAAAGTGAAAGAAGCCAGTCACGTATATACAGTTGTGGTCAAAAGTTTAGAATATTCCCTTAAAAATCAAAATTGTTATGCCCAATATATGTTCTGGCCAAATATAACTTTGGGCATTTAATGTTAGAATTCTAATTTTCAGACCTATGTTCCAAACTTTTGGCCATGACTGTACATAAAGATAGATATAGATTTATACATATGTATATATATGTCTATATGCATTTGTGCTTTTCCCCGCCACGACTGTTGGTTTGTTTACAACCAGTGTTAGTTTGTTGGCATCTCCATAATTTAGGAATTTAGCAAAAGAGCTCAATACAATAAGTACCAAGCTTTGAAACAAATGTCTTGGAGTAGACTTTTTTCAACTAAATCTTTAAGGCAGTGCCCAGCATGACCACAATCCAATGACTGAAACAAGTAAACAATAAAATTAAGCATAATAAAAAACAATGAAAAAATAGATACCAAGTGGTCACCTGACTGTAACCTTCCTCAGCAAATATTTGTTTTGGGTTTAGGCAAGCTGTTATGATGTACACATATGACTGTATATATTAAGAAATGTTTCTGTGAATCCTCATTTAAATGAATAGCTAGGTAGAAGGAAAGCTATTTAATGATGAACTAGAATAGAAATGCTTTATTTCTGCAAACAGTTTGTCAAGTATAATAGATTTTAAATATATTGCATTCTACACAGTTTCAATTAAACAGAAATGAGAAAAAGCGAAAAATTGCTCAATGTTATCTGAGTTCTGGAAATCAAATATATCTTTAAGTGAAATTAATAAAGGTTTATATATAGTTATATATATATTCTTTATACAAGTTTGTGACTATACACTTATCATCAATCTATCTATCTAACTATCTATCTATCCATCTATCTATCAATCTATCTATATATGTGTGTGTGTGTGTGTGTGTATACATATATACATACATATATATATGTATGTATGTGTATTTATATGTGTGGAGGTGTGTGTATATATACATATATATATATATATATATATATATACAT
>NC_068990.1:13109438-13110617 GCF_001194135.2 Octopus bimaculoides
TATGTATATTCTGTGAACTATTAGATGAAGTTCTTATTACTATTGAGAGACCTTATTGTATTGCTACTATTGGAAACTTTCAGATGATCCGTAGCATTGCTTAATGTTTAAAGAATTATAATAGCCAGAGGACAATGAAGCATAATGCCTAAAGTTCTATTGATTTACTTTGCACACAGCTATTGAGAAAATGCATAAGGTGCAGTGAGATTAAAATATAAAGGAGTGGGTGGGAGTAGATCACATAAAGTACAAAATTTTATTTTATTTTATTTTAAAATTTTTTTTGGTGGTGGGAGTTTTTTTTATGTATATTAAAATCCATTGTTAATGTACATTTTTTTTTGCCTCTCTATGTGAATGGAATGACATTCCAAGAATATTCTCTGTCTAATGCTTCACCAATAAAGAAAATATTTAGCAAAATGCATCATGCATGCAAATAACAAGTAGTCCTTTTTTTTTACTTTATATTTTTATTTATTTTTGTTATAACTAAGAGAATTCAAAATGTGCAAAGGAATTTATATATTTGATGTAAGTTTTTTTTGTTTTTTTTTTTGTTTTACGAGATTATTGATATTGCACTCCTTATTTTTTTTTTTTTTGCTCTACCTTTCTAGAGTGAAATATTCACCATGGTCTTCTATTCTTCTTGAAATAATTAAAAATTATTTAGACAAAGACTAATATATTTTTTCATTTTGCCATGGTACATTATTATTTCTAGTTAGTGTTTCTGATGTAGGCGCATGGTCTAGTGGCTGTGTGATAAGAAGCTTGCTTCCCAACCACATGGTTCTGGGTTCAGTCCCAATGCTGGGCACCCTGGGCAAGTGTCTTGTACTAAAGCCTCAGGCTGACCAAAGCCTTGTAAGTAGCTTTGGTATGTGGAAACTGAGAGAAGCTCATCGTACATGTGTGTGTGTGGTGTGGGAGGGGATATGTATGTATATGTGTGTCTATGTTTGTCTATCCACCATTGCTTGACAACTGATGTTGGTGTGTTTACGTCCCTGTAACTTAGCAGTTTGGCAAAAGAGACTGATAGAAAAAGTATTAGGCTTACAAAGAATAAATCCTGAGGTTAATTTAGTCAACTAAAGATGGTGCTCCAGCATGGCCACAGTCAAATGACTGAAACAAGTATAGGAATAAAAGAATTTATATATATATATA
>NC_068990.1:13111186-13112948 GCF_001194135.2 Octopus bimaculoides
GGATTTGGTAGACGGAAACTGAAAGAAGCCCGTCGTATATATGTATATATATATATGTATATGTGTGTGCGTTTGTGTGTCTGTGTTTGTCCCCCCCCCTCCAACATCGCTTGACAACCGATGCTGGTGTGTTTATGTCCCCGTCACTTAGCGGTTCGGCAATACAGACTGATAGAATAAGTACTAGGCTTACAAAGAATAAGTCCCGGGGTCGATCTGCTCCCCTAAAGGCGGTGCTCCAGCATGGCCGCAGTCCAACAACTGAAACAAATAAAAGAGTAAAGAGTAAAGAGTAAAGAGTATATATATATATATATGTATGTATTTGTGTGTATGTATATATATATATATGTGTGTGTGTGTGTGTGTTTGTGTGTATATATATAAATACATAAAATAAAACATACATATTTGAACATGCACTGATACCAAATATTGCAAATATACACATAAACATGCACAAATACCTTGTTGATGTCATTGAAATTCCAATGAAGGAGTCTTGGATCTGGATAGAAACCATCTCCTTCTCAACTGGTAAGAAATCTTGAAATAAAACGGAAGAATGACATACAAACGTATATGATGGGCTTCTTTCAAACAAATCTACTAAAATGGATCTGGTTCGCTCAGGGCCATAGCAGAGTATTATTTGAGGGTAATTGGTTGCTACTTCTTGGATGTAGAATGACCACATAGAAGTCTTTTTATTGGCTTGCATCTATTCCTACTAGTTTTACATTAGGGTTTTAACTAAAGTGCTCGGATCGTTATATAACTAGAGATATTTTGGATGGATTTAATTACAGTTTCTGACATTTCATAACACAATTTATTGACTGAAATGAAGGAAAAGTTTTCACATTCGTTTTATGGATTTGTTAATTTCCTTCTCCTCTTCTTCCTCCTTCTCATCTTCATCAACATCATCATCCTCCTCTCTTTTCCTTTTTCCTTATGTTGATGTGGTTTTAATTTTAATTTTTATTTTTTTTTTGTACTTAGATTAGAACTATAAATTATATTATAGCACCACAATCTATATTTTGTCGAATTTAATTAACTCTTATCACTTCTCTTCTGATATTAGTTAGTTTCAGAAATATTGTCCATAATATTTCAGAAAACCAGCAATTAAAAGTATTAATTATACCTTAATTTCTCCTGTTGCAGTTGGTTCCTATGATGAAACTAATTTATTACTCTGAACTGATAAGGGACATAATATGTTGTTACTTATTCTGCTAGAAATAGTAGCCATGTCATATTCAAACCACACCATGCCTTCTTGAGCGGTAAAATGTCTATTAGGTATTGTAACCATGCACTCTCTCAAAAATATTGGATGGTCACAACAGGAGTGTCTTTGGTGACATATCTTATTCATCAGGCTTTTACTGGTTTCAGTCATTCAGGTACTGGACTGTGGCCATGCTGGAACACTGCGGTGTAATGTTTAGTTCATCAAATCGATCTTCGTTTTTGTGTTTTGAAGTCTAGTACTCACATTCTATTGGAATCTATTTTGCCAAACTTCTAAGCTACAGGAGCATAAACAAACACCAGTTGTCATGTGGTGTTACAGAATGACAAAATATGGACAGAGACGAACAGACATTCACACATATATACATATGCATATGTAAACATCCACATACACACACATGTAAAATATACATACTTAAATACTTGTGTCTTGCAAACAAGACATATGCATTTATAAGTCAACATAAAACAAAGAGTAATATGTTTATATATATAT
>NC_068990.1:13115177-13118519 GCF_001194135.2 Octopus bimaculoides
CTACACTCTCTGAGTGGTTGGCGTTAGGAAGGGCATCCAGCTGTAGAAACTCTGCCAAATCAGACTGGAGCCTGGTGTTGCCATCCGGTTTCACCAGTCCTCAGTCAGATCGTCCAACCCATGCTAGCATGGAAAGCGGACGTTAAACGATGATGATGATGATGATGATACATATATATAATTGAGAGTCTTCACAATTCTTTGCCATCTTTGTCATTACTGAAAATGTGAATAGAAGACATACATGAACCAGGATGAGTGGTTGAAAATAAGAAAAGAAAGCATGTGTTAGAAGAGGGTAGTGGCCAGATCCACTCTGTCCTACAAGCTGGCACTGAGCTTAGGAAAGATAACAGAAAGAAATCAGAAGCATGTGAAACACATGAACTTTGTAAAAAGACCAATGTATGAGATATCAGTGGTCAACTGGCCAATCTGATGTCTGGCAGAAATCAGTGTACCAACACAAATGTGAATTTCTCATATATTGATCGTGTCTCCAGAAAATCTGACCACTTGGACATCTGATAAACAGGATCTAATTAAACAATTTCCCCTTCAGTGTACTTTTTCTGATAAGGACATTAGCTATATATTTAGTGCATTTTAGCCTCTAAAGAGCAGAGTACACCAGAGCAGTGTCCATAGCAGTCAAGACAATGAATGACAATGGTGATGATAGTAACAGCTAAACTACAAAGTTGTGAGAATCAATCCAATCATTTCAGTGGTCTTTAGTATCTTTTTTTTTTTTGTCAAGGCATTATCCAGTCAGGCTGATTGCCCATTAGTGGTTTAGGTCTTCAACCTGGCATCTAACATCTTCTGCAAGTTGTTGTATATACGTCTTCCATGGTCTTTCAGCCACTGTGGTACCATGATTTGGTGTCCACTGCAACAAATTACTCACAAGTTCTTCTTTACTTCTCCAATAGTGGCCAGCAAACCTCAATCTCCACTCTGATGAGAAAGTTGGTACATTCCTATATAACTGTTGTTTTGTTGGGTGCTCCCTCCAAGAGATGTTGAGCACTGCACGTAACATTCTGGTGTAGGCACCGTCCAGCATGCACCTGAGTCTCTTGGTGAGAGTCCAAGTCGAAAATCCATATACAAGCACCACTGAACTTTTATTGCTGAATAAAAACTTGTTCCATTGTATGTAAAAGCAACAATTTTAAGATGTAAACAATAATGAATATTTTTGTGTTAAAATCTCAAAGGAATTTGTGGTCCTTCCATTGACATCAACTGAACCAAATCACACAGGTGACACACACCCAGAAATATCCTATCATTGCAACATGTGAAATATACTGTTATGAGCTCAACTATTTTGATGCCAATCTTCATGAGAGTATCTCTGATTCTTTGCCAGAAAAGAGTTTGCTTTTTATGTGCTCGTATTTAACATGATATAAATAAGTGTAAAAGATAGTTGTTTTATTAAACGCAGATAAATTTTTGATTATTTAAAAAATTTATTGAAACACCTAAGTAATGTATTTTGTGAGACATATGGTATTTTGTGAGACATATGGTATTTTGTGAGACATATGGTATTTTATGAGATGTATGAGTTAAACTTTATTTAAGCAAGATACCAACACTTACTCCAGTCTTTTTCTATACAAATAAGTTTCAGTAAGAATAGGAAAGGAATGCAAATGTACAAATACTTGTTCCAATAATCTGTAAATATTCAACAAGGAAAGCCCATCCTACTCATGCTATCATAAGAAAGAGAAAAATTGAGTTGCTGATTCTACTTGTATGTGACACAATGGTTATCAAGAATTTTTTTTTTGCGTTCCTAGTTTACTTAAAATAAAAGTAAAAGAACTGGAAAAAAATTTAGTTTCATACTGAAACTATAAAAATCTAAAATAACGTTAGATATATCCTTCACCAGAGCCAGAAGGAAAAGAAATCACTAAGAAAAGAAAATAGACAGAATATTTTTGTGTGTAAAGCCTCAAAGCCCCTTATATCACACTATTATCATGTTCATGGATATCAGAATTTGGAGCAAATGTAATTTACTATGATTTTACAACAGTGGAATATACAACAGCAGAACAAATAAAATATATTCAACTTTTTTTTCTAATTGTAGATACAGATCTGCCAACTTATTTTTTGCATTTCTGCTTCTAGTCATGCTAAAATACTGCTTTTAAATTCCAGCTTTAAACATTAAAATGAATGCTTATGTATGTGTGTGTGTGTCTGGTGCCCATATATGTATTCACTCAATTCTCTTTATATATTTATTGCATTAGAAAATCAGCTTTAATACTCCCAACTCCTTTCTACTGCATTTTATTTTATTTTTCATTTTTCAAACTCTATGATGTAGTCATGGCTGTGTTGCTAAAATGTTTGCTTCACAATCTCATAGTTCCAGATTTTGTCCTACACCATACATTTTCGAATACAGCTTTGCTTAGATTCATGCACTTTGCGTGAAATTAAGTAGAAGGAGGCTATGTAGAATCCTATCGGATTAACTGTACCATTTCATATGGGAGTAGACCTAACTTGTCACCCTGTTTAACACCACTACCTACCATATTTTCAGAGGGATTTGCATGGCTATTTGCATCTAGTTGTGGGGAAAAGGGGCAGGAAGAGAAAGAGAAACAGAAAATGATCAGGCACAGGAACGGATGTGTGGTTAATAAGCTCACTTTATGACAATGGAATTTTGGGTTCAGTCACACTGTTCAGCACCTTGGGCAATGTGTCCCTACTATAACCCCAGACCAACCAATGGATTATGAGTGAAATTGGTAAAGGAAAACGGTGTGGAAGTCCATCATACATGTGTATGTCTGTTTGTATTTGTTCCATCCCTTCCTCGCAATTGACAACTGGTGTTGCTTCATTTACATTCCTGTAACTTAGCGGCGCAGCAAAAGGCACTGATAAAATAAATACGATACTTTAAGAACGCAAGTACAAGAGTTCAGCTGTTTAACTAAACCCTTCAAGATTTGGTTGACAGAAACTGACCAAAGCCTGTTATACATACATACATACATACATACATACATACATACATATATATATATATATATATATGCGAGTAAAAATAAATACAAAAAAGGTGGTTTTTTTGTATGATTGTGTATAGAGGAATATATTATTTTGTTTAAAAGAGTTCCAACACTGTCTGTTTTTTATGTTTTATTTATATTCCTGCAGAACCAATGTGGGGTATAGAATATGGAATATACAAAATATAATATAAAATTTAAAAAAATAAAAATGGATGGCACCATGAAATAAAGTATTGAATTTAGATGAAATATTGAGTGTTCAATATAAAGGATCAAATAT
>NC_068990.1:13119222-13120107 GCF_001194135.2 Octopus bimaculoides
TATATATATATATATATATATATATATATATTTTAAAAAATAACGTCGACCACTAACGTGGACAATTAATGCGCTAGAAATAGATCACATCTTGTGTCTATTAAGACCTAAATTGTTCTCAACATGAAATGTAGCAGCATACCAAAACGTGAGCGGGCAAGACATTTAAAATCACCTAAAAAAGCATTCTTAAACAGGAACCGGTTTCGGATTTAACACATTCTTACCATTTGTCTATTCCTCATCAGCCTGATTTGTAATGTAACCATAATCATCAGAATCGTATACAGAGTTGCCCAGGCAGACAGACAGACAGATAGTTAGATAGATAAATAGATAGATAGATAGATAGATAGATAGATAGATAGATAGATAGATAGATAGATATACTATAACTTTTTTGCTAATATTGATTGAAAGATCAAGTGAAGCATTATTCAAATAGAACTTGATGCCTGATGTGCAATTATGTGGAATCACTAATTCACTAGCAGAATATAGGTATCCAATATCTTTATTAATGCCAATTCCATATGATTGTTTCAATGTCACACAAATATGGTTAGTGTATTTGTAGCTTTTCATCTGTTGGGGACCGTCATCATATTTAGTCTAAATGTGTGAATAGGTGTGCATGTGTGTGTGTGTGTGTGTGCACGTGCACATGCACACAGAACTTACTTATAAGCAATCTCTTATGTAGAGAATGTAGAAATCGTTAGACATGTTTGCAAAGCTCTTTCTGTACCTGAATTTTGAAATTTTATTAATGCATATATCTCGTTTTTATTGGAAGGGGCTTTGATATTGTATGAACATTTCTATGCATATTTACATGTGTGTGTGTGTGTGTGTGTGTGTGTGTGTGTGTGTGTGTGTGTGTGT
>NC_068990.1:13120258-13127701 GCF_001194135.2 Octopus bimaculoides
ATATATATATATATATATATATATATATATATATATATATATATATATATATATATACATATACTTATATATATATGTACACACACATGCACATATATATATATACATATATGCATATAGATATATATATATATTTATATTTATATATATAGATGCATATATACATATATATACATATATGTGTGTGTGTTAAGAAAATAAATGTGTGTGTGTGTGTATGTGTGTGCTAAGAATCTCACAAGTGCTATTGCAAAAGTCTCATGTGGATTGTTAAGCTACAGAGTAAAGCTGCGAAGGTTATGATGCTCATACAGTAGAGGAGATCAACAATGAGCAGACTGGCTTCTAAAAGCTAATTGATGCCAGTGCGTTGAAAAGATAATGCTAATGGTAAGAGAATAGCTGTTTGTTCTATGTGATCAACATTTGCAATATATAGGTAATTCATGGAATCAGTAATGTAGCCTTCTTGAACTTAAGCTGCTTTTAATAGCATTTCTAAACTTAACCACAAATGGCAAACGAAAGTGACAAGCTTATTTAAAGGAAGTGAAGAAGATGGAGGTTTGGAGCAAGCTAACGAATGAAAGAACTGGAAGTGGAAGTAATTAAGAATAAATGCTCAAATGGCTTACTTGAATTTACTTGTCCAAGAATTTGATAATGAACTTAAACCGCGGCATCAGTTCATATATGTAAGTTTAGGTTGTTTAAGTACTGTATGAATGAAAGAAAGTATTTTTCTTTAGCTATTGGCTTCATTCATACTTCCTATTAATGTAATTTCAAAGCTTCTATTGCATTCATAGAATTATAAGTTCAAAACTTTAGTATGTATGAGTACATGCATGTATGCATTTCATCATTTAATTTAGCAAAGCAAAGGAAAATAGAGAAGTGAATGGTTAATTGTGTGTACATGTGTGTGTGTGTGGTGATTTGCAAGTGTTATCATGTACAAAATAAGAGTGCTCAATATCTATTGTAGAGCGGAATATTTGATGTGTAGTAGTAATCATAATTGACAGTAACTCAATTACAGTTGTTATAGCACTATACACTTCCCTGACAAACGCATTCATATTCATATAGGTTGAAATGTCCAATCCATGCCAGCATGGAAAAAGGGGTTTTAAATGATGATGATCTCTCACACACAAAAACGCACTTCTTCCAGGGCAACCTACTGGGAGCTACAGACTAAATCTATAGCTGCAGCAAAGTTCCAGTTTGAATAAAGGTGATTTGGTGGTGGAGCAGTGAAATAGACAGGCAGACAGGTTTGGAAGGGTCTGAAGAATGGAGGCAACAAAGAACTATACCAGATAGCTTGAACAGAAGCTAGGCAACAGGTTTATCTAGCATAAGGAAAAACAGAAAAGAAGCTTGTCAATGTTCTGCAGCATGATGACCAGAGACATGAGATACTTTGGATTGCCAAGCTGTATATCAGAGAAAATTACGATGTTAAGGTGTAGAAGCTTGTATAGATGGATAATTTTGTCCACTAACACTTCAGGATTCTGGTCCACCATTCAGATTTAACATTGGAAAGACGCTTTCTCCCATTCAGTTTCCATAATTATCCATCTTTATTAAGTAAGGAAGCAGACAAGATGTTAATCCCTTCCAATAAATGACCTTGCTCAATATGTATAAGAGATTAGTAGAAATTCCAATAAGATTCTGCAATAAGCATACCATATAACTTTTCATATCTTTTTTCAATTTTTTGGTATTTCCCAAAAAATTTTGCACATTTGTATTCTACATACAGGAATTCATATGACTATGAGAAAAAAGTTTTTTTAAAAATTACTTTTTAACATATAGACAGTCCAAATTTTAGGCTTAAATCCAAGCTATAAATTTATGACGAGAAACATATTGGAAAACATCAATATGTCAGACTGACAAATGAGGTGGGAATGAGGTGGTCGAGAGATGTGCTAAAAATAACAGGTAAATAGCCCTTAAATCACAAACTAAAATTTTTTTATATTCAGGTTTTTGCATAATTGTATTAATTCTTGTGTGTAGAACACAAATTCATGAAAATTTTCTGAAAATTCCAAAAAATAAAAAGTTATATGGGGTGCTTAAAGCAGAATTCCGTCAAAATTCCATACAATGTACTCAGGTCAAACTGTAGACACACAGGATGTGCAGTAAATTCACAGGAAGGTTAACAAAGAAAGTTGATTTTGTAGCAGGTGCATAGTTGCAATGAACACTAAGAACACATGGTAAATAGATTTAGATTTTCTCAAATCACATCACTAATATCTCACAGCTACAGGATAACGTATGATTAATTCAAAACAATATGAATAAATAAGGATTTCATTGGACAGAATAATCTGAATGCTAAAGGGTTAAAGTTCCTTTAATATCACTTCCATGATCATCAAAATTCTGAGATCAGCTTTCATCAGCTCTTTAGTTTTCCTCTTCTGTATGTTCTTTCCACTTGGATCACATGGATTCTTCATTATCCAACATAGAATATCTTAATTATATATATTTCACCATGCCTTGAAACACTGTGGCTTAGGAAGAGCCAGCACTGTTTTTAGACATTTGTACACTGTGCAGTTGCCCTGCAGTTCCACAAATCTAATGGTCCAATTCTGATCTATGTTTGCTGTCTTATAGAGGAGGTTGATTTTGTGTCAAGGTGCGTAGGAGCAGTAAACACTAAGAAAACATGGTAAATAGATTTAGATTTTTTCAAATTCCCGGAAGAATTCTTAGAGGAAGTAAATATTTCTGTTACCTAGAAGACTTGTCTTACTATCAATTAACCCTTTCGTTACTGTATTTATTTTGAGATGCTCTGTGTTTCTTTCAATTACTTTAAATATAACAAAGAATTTAGTAAAATAACTTAGTTATCATTCAACTAGTGTTAGGAAGACAAATTGTGACTAAGGTTTGGTGGAAGATTTTTATTTCAAAACTTATGGAAACAAGACATGTGTACTCAGAGCAAGAGCCAGTTTCAGCCGAGCTGGTAACGAAAGGGTTAATAGATATTATAGGTCCCAATGCATTGATTTGTCCAGGGGTCCTATAATGCAGCTAAGACAACCATAGGAGAAATATCAGATGAACTCATTTCAGTGTCTTTACGGTTCATCAAGGTCAGCTTACCTCCCAATTCTCAAAATTGTGAAATAAATTAGTAGAAAGCTACATAATACATTCTTGTAGGCAGGGTAGTCACATAAGTCAGTGGTCTGTGCATCAAAAGGGACTCTCAGACTTTATAGATTGTATCTGGAAAAGTCAACTTGAAAGAAGCCATCCATTGCAAAGCCATACATACCAAAAGGAATACTTGAACTCACTATTGTAAACTAATAAAACATCAATTTTAATGTCTGATACTGATTATAATTATAGAGGTCAGCTATTCAATGTGAGATAATTATTTAAAGCTATGTTGATTGAGCTACTTGAGAGTTAAGTGTCTTAGCCACAGAAATTGTGCAGTTGTAATGACAGGATACAAACTGAAATTCTCTTGCTGGTTATTAAATATACAATTGACTTGGCCATTTGGAGTTATTCTCTGCTTATTGCAATATAGTAAAGTCTCTCAGAATACTAACTCTTGTTCTCTCCCCCCCTCTCTCTCTCTCTCTTGCTCTCTCTTTCTCTCTTTCTCTCCAACATGTTCATGTTTAATCACACATATATGACTGGATACTTATAATGTATGTGTCTGTATGCATGAATGTTTATGTATGCATACACTTCTAAACATATTAAAGCCAGTATATTTATGTGTGTGTGTATGTGTGTTATCATTGCTTAACATCTGTTTTCCATGCTGTCATGGGTTGGGCATTTCAATAGGTAGCAATGAGCCAAAGGATTGTGCTGAGCTCCAGTGTCTGCTTTGGCAAGTTTTCTACAGTTTGAAGTCCTTCCTAATGCTAACCACTTTAAAGAGCATACTGGGTGCCTTTCTTTGTGGCACTAGCACTAGTGAGGTCACCGAGTACCTCACAAGACAATACCCTTCAACTGAAGGGGTGAGGTAGTATTGAGGGAGGAGGCTCGATGCCAGATGCTGGAAGGATAAAGACAGATGTGTTGCTGGAGAGGAGATACATGGTGCCCTCAGCTGGAAAGAGAGAAAGGAGATGATGAGGGCATAAGAGATGGAATATACATAAAGAATCAGAAGAGTGGGTGGGTAGGTAAGTCTGTGAGAGTATGAAAGGAGAATGACAAATGGTTATAGATCATTGCAGGGATCAGGGTACATGGATGTAATACTCCTTTACTTGTTTCAGTCATTTGACTGTGGCCATGCTAGAGCATCACCTTTAGTCGAGCAAATCGACTTCAGGACTTATTCTTTGTAAGTCTAGTACTTATTCTATCGGTCTCTTTTGCCGAACCGCTAAGTTACTGGGACATAAACACACCCAGCATCAGTTGTCAAGCAATGTTGGAAGGACAAACACAGACACACAAACACACACACACACACACACACACACACACACACACACACACACACACATATATACACACACATATATATATATATATATATACATATATACGACGGGCTTCTTTCAGTTTCTGTCTACCAAATCCACTCACAAGGCTTTGGTCGGCCTGAGGCTCTAGTAGAAGACACTTGCCCAAGGTACCACGCAGTGGGACTGAACCCGGAACCATGTGGTCGGTAAGCAAGCTACTTACCACACAGCCACTCTTGCACCTGTATTGTATAACAGAATTGGTGATGTTATTTATTTTATGCATAGGCTCTTTTCATAGCAATCCACCTGAGAATACCTCTGATTTTGAGATAAAACTTCTCATTTTAAAATGTCCATGCTTAAATTAAACCCTTTCTTCATAACTTTATGTATGGTTCTGTAATGAATTTAAGAATCAAAGGTTATGTTCCATAATGTATTCCCAGATAGGAATATGTCTGAAAAAGACAAGATGGTTTCAATTGAAAGGCCTTTAATCATAAATATTCTTGAACAGTATTGACCTGGTGTCTACACAACAACAACAATACTTCTCATTGCCAATAAACTATTTTTACTATAGTTATTTATTAGTATCATTTTTAGTTGATGATAATAATTTATGCTGTAATTTTCTGAGATATCAATTCATCTTTTGTTTGTTAAATTTCGGTATATGTAAATCACTGTCATATTTTATTTATTTTTCCAAATTATATTCTTCACTTATCTCCAACCGAAAAATCACTAAAATATTCGAAATATTTTATGTGACATAGGCAGAATATATTGAAACTTCTTTGCTTTACAGTACTATGTTTAAAAACTTCTGTCATATCATTCCAGTTTGTTCAGGTGTGGTGAAATATATTTTCTCTGTAAAGAACATCCTCTTTTT
The DNA here is from genome assembly GCF_001194135.2 of Octopus bimaculoides. NCBI lineage: Eukaryota > Metazoa > Mollusca > Cephalopoda > Octopoda > Octopodidae > Octopus > Octopus bimaculoides. Next base: position 13,125,659 of record NC_068990.1, read on the forward strand.
GGACATCTACAGTGATTTTATTTCATTCTACTCAATTATGCAATGACAAAATTGAGAAAAATGTACAACTTGCTAGAAATCAAATATTGCCAGAAGGCACAAGGAATGTCCCTGCCAACAGCAGAGAAAGTAAATATGAAAATAAATAAATACACGAAGATTAAGTGTGAGTCTCTCAGTTTAAACAAGTGCAGTGTGACATTAGCAGTAGCTATAGTGAGAACCCTGGAAACATGTGTTAGTCTGCTTCCAGCAAATCTCAATTCAGCAGACAACCATTTCCATGCAGGATTTGTTTTGCTATGTCTATTGAGAAATGTCAAAGTCAGTTTCTTAAAGGAATCAGTTCAAATATTGAAATGTGCTGTTTCTCATCCTCATCTGTATTTAGACTGATCAGCTGGAGGCTGAAAGAATAATGACTCAGTATTATACACTACCTAAATTGGAATTAATGCAAAATTGTCTTTATAGGGAATTATAAATAATTGAATGTATCTAATTTTGACTCATTGCTATATACCCTAAAATATTACACTGGATGCATTGGAAGAAGTTTGCTTCCCAAGCATATGGTTCCAGATTCAGCCCCACTACATGGCACTTTGAGTAAATGTCATCTACAATAGCTTTGGGCCGACCAAAACATTGTGAATGGATTTGGACAGAAACTCAAAGAAGCTCGTTATATATATATATGTATATATATATATATGGAGAGTGGTCACCATTTCCCCTTCTATGTTGGTTGTCTCTGATGAGTGTATACTATATAACTGGTTTGTTGCCTAACACTCCATTATATAATTTCACACAAAACTGATTGGTAAGACCAGCCATGATGGATAATTAACTCTATAAAATTCAGACAATACACACACACACACACACACACACAATGTGTGTGTGTGTGTGTCTGGGTCTGTGTTTGTGCCCCACCATTGCTTGACAACTGGTATTGATATATTTACATTCCCTGTAACTTAGTGGTTCAGCACAACATGTTGATAAAATAAGAATAAGCTTTAAAAAAAAATAAGTACTGACATTGATTCCTTTGACTAAAAATTCTTCAAGATGGTGCTGCAGCATGGCCACAAACTATGACTGAAATAAATAAAAGATAAAGAGATTTCACTGTTTTCAAAGAAACTCAGGTCTTGGTGTAGGTCAATTTCTAGAAGAGGAACTGACTTGAAGTAGAATATAGTTACTGTCATAATCATACATATGTACACAAAAAACTTGCATATACATGCATGCACACACATATATGTGTGCATTCTTACATATACATGCTTGCACACACACTTATATGTGCATTCAAAATCATGTATGTGTATATGTATATAATCATAACAGGGATTATAAAATAAGTCGAAAAATATAGATATTTATAGATACATAAGTATATATAAATTGTAAATCCAAAAGAAAAAAATAACAACAAAACTACAAAGGATTCCGCGGTACACGTGTTTCAAGCTCTACATGTGTATAATATAATATAACATAACATAATATGTGTATAATCTACAATGTATCGTCGCAAGGTATGGAAGGTTTTCGAAGGACCGGAGAGATTATGTCTGGGTGGAGAATTATAACAGATATAGTACTATACAAAATACCGAAAGGATCTTCACCTCTTACATCACACATTTCCTCTTACTTCAACGTCGAGATGGTATAATTTCCTGGGAGAGAGATAATTTTTGCGGCTGAAGATAGCTTTACATTGTAGATTATACACATATTATGTTATGTTATATTATATTATGTTATATTATATTATACACATGTAGAGCTACGTAAATATATATATGTATGTATTGCATCACTTATAATAGCTGTGATCACTTGGGAACCACATGCTTACTATATATTTACAGATGTGTGTGTATCTATGTATATGTATATATGCATATATGCACATATATATATATACATACACACACACATGCCAGCATAGAAGGCAGACATTAAATGATGATGATGTATATATACATATATATATATATATATATATATATATATATATAT
>NC_068990.1:13130902-13138553 GCF_001194135.2 Octopus bimaculoides
ACGCTTGGAAAGTAAAAAGTCTTTAACATTTCGAGTCTATATACTGTTTGGCTTCTGCACCAGTGGCACATAAATAGCACCATTTGAGCGTAATTGTTACCAGCGTTGCCTTGGTGGCACTTGTGCCGGTGGCACGTGAAAAGACATTCAAGTGATGTCATTGCCAGTGCCACCAGACCGGCTCCTGTGCAAGTGGCACATAAAATACACCATTTTGAGCGTGGCCATTGCCAGTACCACCTGACTGGCCTTCGTGCCGGTGGCACGTAAAAGCACCCACTACACTATGGGAGTGGTTGGCGTTAGGGATGGCATCCAGCTGTAGAAACTCTGCCAAATTAGATTGGAGCCTGGCGTAGCCATCTGGTTTACCAGTCCTCAGTCAAGTCGTCCAACCCATGCTAGCATGGAAAGTGGACGTTAAATGAGGATGATGATGATGATGATGATAATGACTGCTCTACATCTTAGAGTGTGCTTCTTCTTTTGGATTTATGTTTTTTTTACAGACGATATATGTGTGTGTGTGTGTGTGTGTGTGTGTGTGTGTGTGTGTGTTTGTGTGTGTGTGTCTTTGTGACTGTGTTTGTTCCTCACCATCACTTGAGAACTGGTGTTAGTGTGCGGATATCCTCGTAACTTAGTGGTCCAGCATAAGAGACCAGTCGAATAAGTACCAGACTTTAAAAAAATATGAGTTCTGGGATCAATCCAACTAAAATTCTTCAAGGCAGTGCCCTAGCATGGCTACAGCCTGATAAATGACACAAGTAAATGAATAAAAAAATATATATATTACGCCTGAAGAGGAAAAGACCAAATTTTGTTTAGGCATATATATATATACAATGTATATAAAACATATTACTAATCAGACAGTAGTCAAAAGATTTAAGCTGTCTTTTCTGAATGAAAAATGAATGAATTCATAATTTTGGGCAACACCAACAGACTGGACAATCTAATTTTTTTATTTTGTTCTTTCTTTTTTTTTTTTGTATAATTTCCTTAAGCCTAAAAAGCTGCAGAATGTCGAGAGATCTATTGGGTAGTGTCTTTGATATCAGATGTTTGTCATAATGTTACGCACTACACATTGTTTAGCTGCTGCAGCTGTCAGGTAGGCTTAATGCAAAACTATCAATATTCTTTGAATTTTCCACTAATGTGAACTGACCAGTTGTTGTGATTTAGCCCGAGATCATGTCTGATTAAGCAGAAATATGATCAAATACATTCCAGCCATGCCTATCCTGACTTTTTGTGGTATGTAGGATCATGTAGTGGCTCATTATTCAACATGTCCTTCAATTTTCAAAGATGGCAGGGTGAGATTTGACTATTCTTTCTTGTAGATAAGCTTCCAGTTTGTTTTTATGAATGTGTAGTAAGTAGCTTGCTTACAAACCACATGGTTCAGGGTTCGGTCCCACTGCATGGCACCTTGGGCAGGTGTCTTCTACTATAGCCTCGGGCCAACCAAAGCCTTGTGAATGGATTTGGTAGATGGAAACTGAAAGAAGCCGTCGTATATATGTGTATATATATGTATGTATGTGTGTGTGTATACGTTTGTGCATCTGTGTTTGTCCCCACCAACATCGCTTGACGATCGGTGCTGGTGTATTTATGTCACTGTAACTTAGCAGTTCGGCAAAAGAGACCGATAGAATAGGTACTAGGCTTACAAAGAATAAGACCTGGGGTCGATTTGCTCGACTAAAGGCGGTGCTCCAGCATGGCCACAGTCAAATGACTGAAACAGGTAAAAGAGTAAAGAGTAAAAGTGTATTTCTGCTCTAATACACTTTATATGTCTTCATCAGTACTAAATTAACCATTATGCTAAATAAGTATGTGCTTAGGGCTTCACAGGAAGTGGTACAACAGTGTAAGAGTTAGCTTTGAGATATACTTAGATTGTAATTTCTGCAATGTGATGCATAAATTGTCATGTAAAGGAAAGGCATCTTTGCCACCACTGAATCAGTCGCAAAGTGTTATTTTGAGTAAAGTTATTTGGTTGCAGACCTCCCTTGAGTCTTTCTATTATCACTGGGTCAGATATACCACCATTGCCACTTGTGTGCATGGGTGTATACAGTTACCATATTTCATTCCATAAGAGCTACCTCTGGTGAGCACAGGGTTACATTATCGACTTGTTACCTAACACTCTGTTGAATCCCTAGTGTGAAACTGATTGGTAAGATTGGCCATAATGGATGTATAATACTGTACACTTTGATTAATGTGTATATATATATATATATATATATATATATATATATATATATATATATATATATATATATACATATGTAATCTTCTATTTTTTACTTGTTTCAGTTATTACACTCCAGCCATGCTGGAGCACCACCTTGAAGACCCCAGCACTTGTTAATTTTTGAAACTTGGTACTTATTCTATCAGTTTCTTTTTCTGAACCATTAAGTTATGGGGACATAATCAAACCAACACCAGTTATGAAGTGGTGTAGTGGGGAAACAAACACTGACACAAATATATATTTATATATATATATTTGCCAACACATCTCTTCATACACTCAGTGGCTACCACTAACTCCAGGCTGTAACAGACAGATAGGATGCTCTTGAAGCTGAGAATTTGAACTTACAGAGACAATATTTATATAACACCTGAGGAAACACAACTAGATCTCATAATGCAAAGAAACGGTTGCATAATCAAGTACCTGCAAGCCTGGAGAACTACGTTATGTAGAAACAATTTCAGTGATCACAAATAAGTGTCCAACCATATTTCTTCTTGTTGACTCCAACTTTTCCAATTATATATATAATTGGAACCTGCGAATTCATGGAAAACAAACTTCAACCAACTATTCTGACTATATGTCTGTGCACACGTTTGAATGTGGTGTATGCCAGAAGGCTTGCAAATCCAATGGGGGTCTTAAAAAACATATTAAGATCCACAATGAGCAGAACTTACCTGCAGGTATTGGTAGTTCAAATCAAAGGTGCAATCTGTGTGGGTGTTTTTTTCCAGAACATTGTCTGGTTTAAAAAGCCACATCAGACGCCATGAGGGGACTAACTTGTAGGTACAAGAGATGGTCAAACTCTGTGTAAGGAGTAGACAACCACCTTGTATATATATATATATATATACATCCAGAAAGCTGCTCCCTTATTTATGTACACATATATATGTATAAATCTTTGAGTGTGAAAGTATAATGTAATTTTGAATGTGTGCAGTCATCTGGTATATGTGCATGTATGCACATGGCTGCAACTTCTTAAATTCCCCCAATGCTCCTCTATGTGCATACTGACATATACTGACATTTCTAAGCTTATAAATCTATAATATATAATTTCTGTTAGACCAACTTCCAGATTATACTAGACTCTGGATATAAAAGATACTATTAGTTTAAACCAATACTATCTTTTTATATCATATTCTTTAAAAGTATAACCAGAAAAGAGAAGTAGTTATTTCTGTCAATGGTATTGATAGATTTAGTTTTATTGATATTATTACTACATTTGTTTTTGCTTTTTGTATTCAAATTATTTTACTGCTCTTGCGGCATCAAGAAAAAATATTGCATTGCATTCTATGTCTTTTATTCTTGATCTTTTACTTGTTTTAGTCATTAAACCATGGTCATGCTGGGGCACTGCCTTAGTCAAATGTATCTACCCCAGTGCTTATTATTTTAAAGCCTGGTACTTATTCTATCAGTCTATTTTGCCAAACTGCATCAGTTGTCATTCAATGGTAGTGGCAGTGGTGGGGAACAAACACAGATATAAAGATAGACAAACACACACACGCACACACACATACTTATATACGATGGGTTTCTTTCAGTTTCTGTCTACCAAATCCACTCACATGGCTTTGGTTGGCTTGAGGCTATAGAAGAATACACTTGTTCAAGGTGTCATGCAGTGGGACTGAACCCTGAATCATGTGGTTGGTGAGCAAGCTACTTACCACACAGCCATTCCTGCACCTATTTTTTTTTTCTGCATGTTCACCTATTGGATTTTATTTCGAACCCCAAAATATGACATCACTGCTGCAGTAACTCTCTGCAAGAAGCTCTACTCACAAGACATCTAAGATGGCTTGGCCATACTCTCCATTTTCCTCCACAAAAACTCACTCATGAGGTAGTCAACCTGACTCCCCTCCCAGGTGGGCACAAGTGAGCTGAAGGACAAATGAAAATGTAGTTAGTGACAGCAAAGGCAGATGTGAAAGCACAATTGCTCCCACCACCTCAGTCTATGGTCTTCAGCAGTGGAACCAGGAGTGAGTATCCATTGCAGCCTCAATTGTGGTCAGCACTTGTGAGGGATTTGGTGAACTTATTGGTCGAAGACAACTCAACCCACTCCTGGTGAATGCCACCATACGTATATGTATAAATTGTACATGCAACTTAAGACTGTTTAGGTTGGTCACTGATTGTGATTTAAAAAGCTTCTGTTATTTCATTCATTTTGGATGACTTTGCAGTTACTCTCTTGAGGTCAACAAAACAAGCATTAAACTGCAGTTGATATCCGCATGAAAGAAAGTGGACATTAGTAAAACCTCCTTGAAGATGATTTTGTTGTATGTGTATTGTTTAATGACTAAAACCTGTAAAAGAATATAAGTACTTGAATAATGAGTTTTGTAGCTTTTTTAAAATTTTTATTTAGTATCAACAATTGTCATGATGCTCTGCGAACATCCATGACATAACAAAGAATTTATATCTTTTAAGAGAGAGAGAGAGAGAGATTCCCAATCAATGTCTGGAATCTTCTTAACATTGAATATTTAATATCTGAAATGATAAAGATAAAAATCAATTTGAAGTCTACTTCTTCATAGAACAAGTATGTAGCTGCAAAAATAGCAAAAATCTGTCTGAAGATGATAGATATTAGACCAGTTCTTGGTGTCAATTCTAGTCATTTTTTTAGGATCATTGAAATACAGTAGCACTAATTTAAATTGATCTTTAATCTTCTTTTACTTGTTTCAGTCACTGGACTGCGGCCATGCTGGAGCATTGCTTTGAAAGATTTTAGTCAAACAAATCTACCTTAGTAGTTGATTTTAAGTTTGGTACTTATTCTATCTGGGGTGTTTTTGTTTGTTTTTTTTTGCTGGGCTGCTAAGTTACACAGATGTAAACAAATCAACACCTGTTGGCAAGCAGTGGGGTGGTGACAAACATACATATATACTATGGGCTTCCACACAGTTTCTGTCTATGAAATCCACTCACAAGGCATTAGTCAATTAAGGGCTACAGTAGAAGACTTTTGCCCAAGGTGTTGTGCAGTTGGACAGAACCCAAAACCACATGACTACCAAATGTGTTTCTTAACCACACAGCCCTGTCTGAGCCCATATATAAAAAAAAATAATTTCTGCAGTTTGGTCAAAGGGATAAAAGGCAAAATCCCTAATTTTTTTACTGCTATTTACTGCACCAAGATAGTGGTGTTGAACCATTTCATGGTTTCTGTCTCCCACAAAGTAACTTTAACCCTTTAGCCTTTAAGGTGGCCATATCTGGCCCAAATATGCTACCTATTTTGTGTTCAAACAAACCACATCTTGCCTATCACACCTACCCATCAATGCTGTTATAAAATACACAATCCCATCATCAAAATTTCAAAACTACAAAATAATGCATGATTAATTAAAAACAATGAGTATGAAAAATAGTTACATTCGACCAAGTAAACTGAATGCTAAAGGGTTAATCTCAGGGCTACTTGTTAGAATTTCAATCTTTCTTCACAGATATTTTCCTGTCATACCTCATAACACTCTAATAATAGTACAGAAAAGAAAATGTCTTAATAATTTCATATCTACTTCGAAACAGCTTTCAAAGAAATAGCTTCTATTGTTACTTGAAATGTGTGAATATTAATTGAGAATAGCAAAGAAATAATTCTAAAACAATTTCTCAAGAATCAAGCTAAGCAGTAGTTGCACTTATTGGTTTTGTTCGACATGTATTTTGTCAACATATTTCAAAATCCATCCAATTTAATAACTGGATGGATGTTATTGTATATGATACTGAAAGTACATTAATCCTCCTGAATTACAAGTTCTGAATCCCAGAAGGATTTTACATAGAAATGTAAAATAAACATGAAACATACAATGCCATCGAGAGGAATGCTACCTGCCTTCAATGTAATAACTATTGCAGAAATTGAGTGAAGCATATCACAATACCCATCTCTCTCTCTCTCTCTCTCTCTCTCTCTCTCTCTCTCATTAAATATCTTCTAAGCTTATGTAGAGTAATGAATTTGTGTGCTGGATACTTTAATGGAAATTTGATGGAATTATTTCATGTTGTAGTAACTTGAATATCACAAGAAAGAGTTGTTTTAGGTGAAGTTACAAGCTTTAAATATAAACTCGCAGCATTGATCTTGACTAGATACTTTTATGATACTACACGCCACTAAATAGTTGTCATTTTGTGCAGACCATCCATTAGCATGATGAATATCATTTGCTAGTTCACATTAAAATTAGCATTATTATTTTTTTATTTCAAAGTTTGTTTCCATAATGTCTAAACTCCAAAAATAGCCTTTTTCCTGAAAAATTTGATTTAACTGTGGGTGAAATATTGAAACATATCATTAAGGTAGGGCATCACCTTGTCAACATGAATTTATTTGACTGCGGTAAAGGTTAAGCATTATAAATTAGGTAATTGAAGGCAATGTGAGCATTCCAATGTGCTAAGCAAGCATAACTCCAAATAATCCAGCAATATACAATACCTGACATCTCTGTTTAGTAATATGCCTCCTGGTTAATCAAAATTAAATAATTATATTTGGCATTCAATAAAAAAGTTTTATTGATATATTTCAATCATATAAGCAGACCTACCAATATGTACAGTCATATAAAATTAGTGATGCTGTTAAATACACACCTATACCTACAAATGTGCTCTAGCATGACCACAACCAGAGTTTCTACAGCTGGATGCCATATATATATATATATATATATATATATATATATATATATATATATATATGGCATCCAGCTGTAGAAACTCTGCCAAATTAGACTGGAGCCTGGTGTAGCCATCTGGTTCACCAGTCCTCAGTCAAATCGTCCAACCCATGCTAGCATGGAAAGCGGACGTTAAACGATCATGATGATGATATATATATGCATGTATGTATATATGTGTGTGTGTATATGTGTGTGTGTGCGTATATGTGTGTGTGTACATGTATGTATGTAATTTCCATATTAGCAAATAGCACATTTCAAAAAGAAGTTTTCTACATTAGTCTACAGTGTGTCTGTAGGTTTGTTTATTTCAAAAAGAATTAGGTACTTTGTTTTTTCTATGTTAACAGAAGTGTGTTGGGTTAGAAAGTGACTGACTTAATATCAAAAAAGCAAGGTCATCAGACATACAATGATCAAAGGTTGTTTTATATTAAATAAAACAAATTGCATAGAGTGTAGCCAGAGATTTGGAATTAAATATATTTGATTTGAAATTAGATATATATATAAAATGGAATTGGATGGACTTTATCATTAAAATTGTTTTAGTTATATTAATAATATATATATATATATA
>NC_068990.1:13139350-13140039 GCF_001194135.2 Octopus bimaculoides
TATATATGGTTGTATATGTATACATGCATATTTTTAACTTCCATATCACAATTTCATTTTCAGCTCTCTCTTATTCTTTATCATAATTTATAATATTTCAGCTGTTTTTTTTTTTTTCTTTCTTCACTCTCCAAAATTATTTCATTAATTTATGCAGGTGCAAATATAATTAATTAACTTGTGACAGCGTCAAATTTCAGAAGATTCTTGCTAATTGCCGTATCTAAATGATATTTTCCTTTGCTATTTTCCATGTCTGTCTACTCTACATTGGTCTCTATTCTGCAGTCCACCCTTTTCTGTTTTCTATTTCTTTGTCCATTTATAGTTAAATACACATTTAAGCTCACATATATATGTGCATGTGTCTGTGTAAGTATATTTCAGGCACACATACATGTATACACACACGTATATACATACATATTTGTAAATAGAATAGTAAGCTTTCTACGTGGCCGATGCTAGTACCCCCTGACTGACGCCTGTGCTGGTGGCATGTAAAAAGCACCATCCGAATGTGGCCAATGCCAGTACCCTCTGACTGGCCCCCATGCCAGTTACATGTAAAAAGCACTACCCGAATATGATTGATGCTAGGCTCGCCTGACTGGCTCCTGTGCCAGTGGCACGTAAAATGCACCCACTACATTCTCGGAGTGGTTGGCATTAGGAAGGGCATCCAGCTG
>NC_068990.1:13141329-13144288 GCF_001194135.2 Octopus bimaculoides
GTTCAGAAGGGCATCCAGCTGTAGAACCCATGTGAAAGCAGACACTGAAGCTCATCAGACCCTTGTGAAACCATTCAATCCATGCCAGCATGGAACATGGATATAAATTAGGATAATTAAGATATATACTATAATGTACACAACAAGCTTCTGTCCAATTTCCATCCATTAATATTAATCATAAGGCAGCAAGCTGGCAGAATCGTTAGCATACCAAGCGAACTGTTTGGTGGCATTTTGTTCATCTTTGCACTCTGAGTTCAATTTCTGCCAAGGTCCACTTTGCCTTTCGTTCATTCGATGTCGATAAATGAAGTTCCAGTTGAACACTGAGGTCAATGTAATCAACTTACTTCAACCCCCAAAATTACTGGCCTTGTGCCAAAATCTGAAACCAGTATTAATTACATCCACCAAAGGTTATAGAGGAAAGCATCTGACCAAAGTGCCACTCAGTATTATAGAACATGAAACCACATGACTGTAAAGCAAAATTCTGAACTACACAGATATGCCTTCACCTCTGTATATAAACTTCCTATGTGAATAAATAAATAAATAAATAAATAAATAAATAAATAAATATATATATATATATATATATATGTATATATATATATATATATATTCATTCACCCAAATACACACATAGACATGTGTACATTCCACATATTTATGAGTGTGTCTTGTAGAAAATATACTGATGTCGGTTTGTAATTCAAATAAAATGAAATTCCTATCTCCTCCAAATTATAGTTACAAATTTAAGTTCCTTACATTTTGAGAAATTTGGTTATAATTGCTAAGTAAGTGATTTTTTTTTTGTTTTATATTTTTCTTTTTAATTTTAATATTTATTCTCTGTTTTCGCTTCTTTGATTATTGTATTGTACCAATTCTCCTGTAACAAATCTGAACTTGGACAAAACTAACAAACCATAGAAAACATTGAAAACACACATGTACATACATGCACACACACACACACACTCATGTGCATGCCACAACTGGAATCTTTTCTGAGAGTAAACACTAATCCTGTGAAGGTATGTGTGCATACATTTGTGTATGTGTGTGTGTGTGTGTATCTGTCTGTCTGGCTGACTGTCTGCTGACCATCTTTGTATTAATTTTTATGAGTTTTCTTTGAAAATTTTATTGATAGAATTACTTTGAAAATTCTAACGAATCTTTTCAAGGAGAATAAAATTCTGATCTAGTTTTTATTAATATATTTTGTTTTGTTTTTGTTTATTTCCTTCTGTGTATATTTATTTATAATTTTTACTGTTACCATTTCCTTCATGTTATCTAATTCAAAGCATTTAACTTAAATGCATTGTTTTTATGAGAAATTCTCTTTGGTGGAAGGCTGTTTAGAAAAGAGACTGTGTTTTGTAGGAAAACTGTTATTTTCTACAAAGACATCATCTCTTATTATTCTTATTGTTGTTGTGATAGTGGATGATTTGGAAAAAATTACCTGTTTCTTCCATACAAAGATTCTTGTTTGTTGGCAAACACAAAGTGGTTTGTTCAGCAAGAATTGTTTAGTTTGTTAAAATATCTTGGAAGGGAAAAAAATATTTGAAGAGGAAGTATTTTTATTAATGCAAAAAAAAACAAAATGATAAATAAAACTTAAAAAATATAATAAAAACACTCAGTAAAATTGCAAATGTAAAATTTTAATTTTTCATGCTTTAACAGTTTTTTTAGTTTTTATTTTTTCTATTCTCTCTTAAAGATAAAAATTAAATCTATAATTCCTTTCAAATTTTGACCATCAATAGCAAAAAGGGTAGCCTCTGAGTGGCTAATAGCAACCAAATCAACCTCAAACCAGACAATACCATAATGTAAAGAAAAGAAATGTGAAACATTGAATAATATAGTCCATGGTACATTATATCTATAATTTCTTTTCATCATGGGTTTATTCAATGAGGGCTGATTTGGGGATAAGGAAAAGAGGTACTGAAATAAAATGCAAATAAATGTTTCAATACATCTATATATTCATATTTATTTATGTTTTTTTTTTTTTGTTTTTACAGGTCCAGCAACAGGGAGTATACAAATTCTCCATATAGCTGTAGGGACATCTATATCATCATTCTTCTGTATAATTTTGGTGATATGTGGATTTTATCATCGGAAAAAATTTGGCGACCGCAAGCCACCTGAACAAGATCATGTGGAAGTTCGTTATGTGTCCTCATCAGGATGTAATACAACTGACAGACTCCTAACACAGGAGAGCCCTAAGTGTCAAAGGATCTCTATTGTATGACTAATGTTAATGTTAGCTGTTACACAAAACCAACACGACAACCTTGTGATTGAAATCCACAGGATCTGGGCAGTGATTGCATTGGCAATGATGATGATGTTGGAAAGGAAGGTCGTTTACACTGATACCACTTCTGTTAATCTCCCTTTTACTTCAGACTTGGAGCTACTTCCAGCTAAACCTTTCAGAACAGCGAAAAATATAGCATTCGTGGTCAGTACTACTAACGTCAACGCCACCACCACCACCACCACCACCACCACCATCAATCAGGCCATCTGGTATACTATGTTATTATGTACTGGAATACTAAATACATCAACAGTTTGTTGTACACAGGCTGTGAAAATGAAACTGGGCCATTTTTTTCATCAACATTGGCGTTGTGGACAATCACTTTCTTGTTGAATAAATCCTATTAGTGGTGGACACTGCAGATATGAAAGAACATTTCAAACTAGCCAATCAAGATGTAGGCCATGTGACAAACCCCTACCCCCTTAAAATAAAAAAAAAATGATATCACAAAAGAGAGTTAAAAACAGCAACAAAACTTCTTTTTTTTTTTAAATTCTATGACTGCTTTTGTAGTCGATGACATTTCTGACTTCAACGAGAACAGAAGGGAAAAAGAATCAGGAGAAATGATATAGAAAACATTAAAAT
>NC_068990.1:13144493-13160445 GCF_001194135.2 Octopus bimaculoides
ATATATATATATATATATATATATATATATATATATATATATATACATACACACATACATGTATGTATTATATGTATCCATGTCTGTGCTTGTATATATTCACATACACAAATATATATATATATACATGTATATGCAGATACTGTTATGCATCCACATATACATGTATTTATATACATACACATTTTTTTCTTTTAGAGCTACTCCAAATATGATGTTACTAAATTACGTCACCAATAGTTATAAGTAATTAACATATAAGTCTAAAAAAAAAATGGTTAAAAAATGCAAAAAAAAAATCACATAAATACAACCAATCATGAACTAACAATGTCAGCAATACTGACAGAGTTAGCATACCATTAGCAAATTGTTGTTTCAAGTAATAATAGTGAGATTGTGTCAAGGGTACCACTTTTTTTTTTCCATTGTTAATTCTTTGCTTAATCTTTCTTCTCTAGACTTGAACCTGTGGGCTAGCAGGCTGTTTCATCAGCTCAGCTAGAAAGTATTTTTGTTGTGTATATTTTATTTTTAAATTTATTATTATTATATTTAATTAAACTATTTGAAATTTTTAATTAAATCAATAAATAATAATAATAACAATGATGATGATGATTATGATGACAATAATAATAATAATAATAATAATAATAATAATAATAATAATAATAATAATAATAATAATAAAATTGAAAAAAACTGAAAGAAAAAAATTAGCAAAATCAAATGTGTAAACAAACTGGACATTTTGGCAACAAAAGAGTAAAAAATAACAACAAAAAAACCCTAAAAGAATGAATTTATGTGTAAAAAAGTTTAGAAAATTGTTATGGAAATAAAATAGAAAAAGCAAAGGTATGAAAGAAAGCATGTTAAAGATGTTTGCGGAATAGACAGACAGGTGAACAAAAAATATCTTGACTGTATTGATTTGGTTGTTTTGCAAATCCATTATCATTTGTTTACATATGAATGAATCTTTTATTCTGTATTGTATGTGAGTGTGTATGTTGTGTGTGTGTGCGTGTGTACCTGCATGTGTACATATGTGCAAGTATGTGTTTGTTTGTGGGCATATGTGGTTGCTAGCATGTGTTGTGTGTTTGTGTGTGTGTGTGCACTAACCAGTTAACATTCAAAGTTATTTGTGGTACTGTACAGGATTTTTCCCATTTGTATCCTTGTGAGCATTTAGATATTTGCCCCCTCCACCTCTTTCTTTTTTTTTCTTTTTTTGTACACACAAACTTCTGATTTTTCTCTCAGTCAATCACAGCCTCCTCCTCTTCCTCATTCTCCTCCTACTTTTCTGTTCCCCATATTCTCAAAGGAAAACAAGCAAACTGAAATGCTTTAAACAAAATTTCCCTCCCCACCAAGAAACAAACATGACAACAACAATAACAACAACAAATAAATAATAAAAAAAAACATGGATGAACTAACATAACATCGATTTAACAGAATTTCATCTCATTATTATTACTAAACATCAAATGTTATTAAAAAAAGAAAACTGAACAAGTCTTTTTATTTTTTAATATACACACAAAGAGCTGAAAGATCAAGAGTATATAAGGGTTTTTTTTTAAAAAAGAACCTGCAAAAAATAGGGGGGGAAACAGTTAAAGCAAACCAGCTTCAAAGCTAAACAAAAAAAAAAAATAATGATTGCTACAATTACATGGAGTTGTTGTTTTTCCCAACTGAAAATTGTATATCCGTATTAGAAAAAAAATTGTTTGAGGTATTCCTTCTCTCTCTCTTATAATGTTTTGTAGTGAAATTTGAAAATAAAATCATATAAACCAATACAAATCTAACATATCTGTAGATTTCAGATGAAGACGATTTAGTCTGTAGTCAACTATTAATATCTAATCATTATGGTATGTTGTGCAGGTATGTTGAATAATTAATGAATGCAAGCTGCTTGGAAAGAAAGAAGAAGGAAAACTAGAGGTTATATGTGAATGCTTATGTATGCATATTGCAATCAAATGTGAATACATTAGTTATATGCATATATGCAAATGCATGTATATGCATTTTTGCATCCATGTGTACATATATATATTATATGTATGTGTATATGCATATATATGTCTATACAAATATATATGCATTTATGTGTGTGTACATATGTATATGCATTGATTATGGTCTTCCTGATCATCACATTGATTAGAATTGTGTCTACTGTATTAATACAGTAGATATACAAACAATATGTTAAGAGAAAAATGCATAGAAGTACTAACAAAACATGTGACTACATGTTTGAATGTAGTAATGAACCTAGTATTTGAGCTCCTCACTGGACCATGTGGGTACAGACAAAAAACAGATACAGTTATATGTTATTCTGTCTACTACCATGCATAAGTCTTCATGCAAACAACCTTCTATGTATGTATGTATGTATGTATGTATGTATGATTGTATGTATGAGTGTAAGTATGCATGTGTGAGAGAGGTATGTTATCCATTTTATCATAATTAATTTTTATTAGTTTCACTTTGTATGAGAAAAAAAATAATTGTCAAAATTATGAAATTTTTAGTTGTTTTCATTTTTTAATTACTAAATTTCTAACCTTTATATCATAAAATTAAACATAAAAAATTAAACTTCATTTTTTATTTTATTTATTATTTCTGAAAAAAAAATCTGAATTTTAAAAAAATAAATAATATGAATCTAACTGTTTTGTTTCTCATATCGAAAATAATTAAAAAATTTTTGTTTCATTTTATTTTGGGCAAAAGTGAAGTTACTGCAAGTTCTTAACGATTTAGAACCACGCCAATGAATAGAGTAAGCCAGCTGAACAATCCTGAGAAATGAATATTTGAACTTAGTAACTCATAATATACTTTATACTCCAGCTTACTTCATTTAGCTATAAATGCTGCCAAGTAATGTGGTAATGTGTTGTATGTGTGTGTATATAAATATATATGTATACATTTATATATATCATATTATGGGTATATTTATACCTATACTAGGTGCTTTTTGATTCTATCTTTATAGAATATTATTACATAAGAACTGGAGAAATGTTTTTTTATCATTCAATTCTTGAAATAGATTTCATCTGTGTTCATTTGATAATGGCAGGCAGAGTTCTTGTGTTCATAAGAACATTGAGTCTGATGAAGTTGTCAGTACTTCTTATGATTAACAAATGTTATATTTGGTATTTGCATGATTGACTAATGTCCAAGTAAGAAATTTCTGATAGAAGTATCATGTAAACAGCAAATCATCACTGCTTCACAGTAATACTAAAATTTCTGGACATTCTCAACACTGAATAAATGGAAAGAAATCATTGAAATGGTCTGGTTGTAAGTCATTCCTGTTAGCAAATACACCATATTCATAGTTATTCATTGACTTTTCACCAAGAAAAAAAAAAAATGAAACGAAAACACTTCCACTTACTCTGGTTCACAAACACTTCAGCTTTGGTTTAATCAGGTTCAACATTTGATGATTATACTAAATACTAATTAAATTAGCAGCCAGCAGTTTTGTTCCTATATTCACAAGTTAAGTAATTACTTGGTTCTAAATTAGGTGAAATATATGGGAAGAAAAAGAACGAAAAAGAATTTAATTAGTCAAATCAACAAAGAAATTCATTACTTTACACTATAAATTACTTAATATCGAAAACAAAAATGTAGCAGATTACAAGAAAAATCAACAAAATAACATAGAAATTGTTATAAAAATCCAACTTACAAAGTGGAGGTGGGTGTGGGGATCATTATAAACCAATTCTAAATGTTAGTGAAACTTCTATTTCTGCCATGAACATTTTTATTTCGTTTAGTTACATTTTTATGGAAGTTAAGTGTTTTTCTTTTAATTGCTTTTTCTTTCCTCCTTTATTTTTTATTTGTGAAAGGTTAAATGCCTGCTGCTTTCAACTTTTACAAAGTGATGTTTATTAATTATTACAACAATTATTGTTTTCATCAACATGAGAAATATTAATGCTACCCTTGTCATCATAGATAATTTTTACATCTACCCTATTATTGTTATCTTCTGTCATTATTATTATTATTATTGTTGTTATTAGTTTTATCATTCTTCATAATGTAATATATATACATATATATATATATATATATATATATATATACACACACACACACATATAATGTTTGTATGTTCTGTTAAAAATAAACCTCACTTTATATGTATGCATAACCTTAACCCCCATCTCAACCACACCATATTAAACATTGAATATTAATACTAAAAGAAAAATGCATCGAAATATCCTGGTATGTTCATTTTAGTTTAAAAAAAAAATCGATTGTCACCTGAATAAACTATGTAACCCTGTCCCCAAAGAATTGTCTCTGTGTATATTATGTAAGTATATTAAAGTATATAATCAACTGTGTATAGAAGACATTATATAAGAAGTCTGTATACATTGTTTTTAATCTACATACCTTCATGTATGGACACATGTTGAGTCTTTGTATAATATGAGTTGGTATGAGCATATATATGTATGAGTGTGTGTGTATACATGCATAGCGATATATGTATACTGACTGTGTGGCATATAAAAAATTTTCTTCCTTAACATGCAACCAAGCATCTCTGAATTGATGCATGTATATATAATTATATTGAACAGGTATCCAAACATCCATGGGGAAATTATCTTCTTCCTGAAGCAGAGGAGGCTGTCTAGATTATATATTTACAAAACCGGGTTACTTTATATATGAAGTAATTGGTGCCATCTTGTGAAATGAAGCTAGTCTATAAAAAAACACATGAAACTTCCGCTTCCAACCTTACGGCAGTTACCCAGGTTAATAGCCTGTACTTTGTGATGTCTCCTATCCCAGGAAGGAGAAGAGATTCTACCTTTGTTTAGGGTAGAATTTATTTAAATAATGATAATGATGATAATAATAGTAATGCATTCTTACATTGGCACAAGATCATACATCTTTTGGAAGGGTATATATATGTATATATATATATATATATATATAGATATAGATATGTATGTTACTATGTCAAATCAGATGTTCACCGGTATTTATTTATTTTATTGACCCTTCAAAAGGATAAAATATAAAGTCGACCGTGGTACAATTTGAACACAAAGGGATGTGGCTAAATACCACAAGGTATTAAATACATTGCTCCACTGATTCTGCCAATCCACTGCCCTTTGTACAATTTATGTTGATGTCTCCTATTGGTTCTTTCATTTCAAGATCTGATCCGCCAAAGACCACTGCCTATAGTGTAAAACCAACTGTGATGATAAGGATTTGCAGAAGACTAATATGGAGATTTAACACACATTCATATAGGCATAAAATAGGGAAAATATGAGTACTCATTCCCCATTTCTTAACCCTTGTTCAATAGTCTTAAAATGTATTTCTATGAAGGCTATATGAAGATATATTTAATCTGTTCAGATGAAAGTATTTACATTCTTTTTCATAGATCCTACAGTGCAATCCATTACAATACAGAACTCTAGCTCCTTAATATGTCAGTGTTGAGTTTTTCTTGATGATGATTATTTGCAGCATATAGAAACACATGCTATGCAGTAAACAGGGAAGAAACCTCGGTGTTTTTCAGATCTTAGTATGTTTGTTCATATTATTGATGAGTTTATCAGTAAAAGTATGATACTGTATCACTGTTTGAAATATCATTAACAGTTTTATTTTGTATAAGTCATCTGGTTCGGTGTTATCTACTCTAATCATTCTATAACTACATCAGAGCAGCAATGCTACAGTATCAATGATGACTTGTGGACTCACAGATAATCAGAGGTTTCTTTGCCTTCACACTGACAGATGCCTGTCTCTACCTCAATGATGGTTAGTGGTGCAATAATCATTAGTGGTTTTACTTTTGGTTTTAATAGTTATATTACATGAGACCCAAACTATTTGTAATTCAAATTCTAAAGATTTGAAATAATTGTTGATAAGAAGTCTGCCACCATTAGAGATTCTGTGATCTGATCTCTGATTTCTATCAAGATTTCTGTAGCCACTTTTTTCAAGAGTAACTCAGTTGACTTAAAGCAAATTTTATGTATTCTTTCATTGTCCAGTTCTATCAAATCCTGCAGATATTCCAATTCTGATTGGGTTCTAAGTGAGCTGAAAATCCACATTCTTAGTTAGTTTTCATTCAAGTAATAAATTATATTAAGAGAGATAAATGCATTAAGAAAATGAATGTAATATGAGAAATTTATAATAATAATGATAATAATAATAATAATAATGACAATAACAATAATAATGATAATAATAACGATGATGATGGTTTCATTATTTCATTATTTGCTGAAATGGTAATGGATAAAGTGAGTATTACAAAAATAGTAAGGTGTGTGTAACACAGAGTTGATAATGTAAAAAAGAGAAAAAAACAAGCATGAGAAACAATAATAAAATGTACACATGCTTGTAAATAGCAGTAAACATGAACATGTAAATAGCAGTAAACATGAACATGTAAATATGTACATCGAGATAATGTTTGCGGGTATCAATCCAAACCAACAACATGAGAAGTACTAGCCCAAAGTGTGACTTCATTCTTCCCATTTGTCTCATATTATTAAACATTTCAAATTTAAGCTTTTTTTGTGTAATGTTGAAGTTCATTGTACAAACTCTAGCAGTTACAGTAGCAGTGACTGCAATACTTATTGTATCACTCTACTCACAATAATATTCCATATATTTCTGCTGTTGGCAGTTTTAATATTCGATCTAATTTTTTTGTCATGTGTGAATAAAACTTAGGTGTAAACTGCATAGTCATCACTTCTACATACCTAATGACAATGAAGGTATTTGCCAGAATGGAAATGTATAAAATGAATTAATCATTTGATTAATTTAGTAAAGAACATCAAATATCATCCCTAAACTCCTTAAACATTAATTTAATTTAATAAAAAAAAAATGAATTTATTCACATAGTAACTCTTACTTCCCTGTCTAGAAGGCTAAAATTTACTAGTATGGCTGTTTAGAAGAAGAAAGAGAGAAATTAATTAATACTTGAACCAATTATTATTTATATTACTAAAACATTTTTTGCTATTTTTTAATTAAACTTTCCACCTTCCCCTCACACACACATACAAACACACAACTGTATTCTCATTATTTACTTTTATTTTTATTGTGAAAATATGAAAATTAGTTTGATTGCTACCAATTATTTCACAAGCTTTTAGTGAATTAAAATTAATTTTTGACCTGACCACACCAAGCATATATCTTTAGATTCAGTTTATTATTATTATTATTATTATTATTATTAGTATTATTACATGTTTGCACTGAATATCACAAATCCAATTGAAAATGGGAGAATGACACTGATATCTTAGATCCATTTTATCGATCTTTTCCATGGATTGTTTGATTGTCAGTTTTCTGATCTCTGTTGTCCTTTCATCATTGTAAAAGTAGATAAAAAGAAATGCTAAAGTTATCAGTCTTAGGTGTAAATCTGATGTCATTCTCCTTCATCTATTGGAGAGTTTAGCAAGCAATTACTCAGATAAACAAGGAAAAACGACAAGGTATGCAAAAGGAACCTACAAATGGTTCGTGTCTGTTTTGTTATTAGGTCTACAAATAATAAAAAGATATTGTCTTTTTTTTCCAACGAATCCCTATAGGTATTTGTGTGGCCATTATAGAACAAAGCAACCATAACTACTCTAAAATATTTTACATATCACGTGGAACATAATGAAGACCATTTGGTATTATGAATTACCTTGATTTAGCCAGTGACCCTTAAAAGTTCGATTAACTCCCCAGTTTTTTGGGGGTTTTTTTTAACCATGGAAGAATGATCAGATCATTATGAATCATTATGATTTTCAGCTGTTTAAGATTCTTTGGATCCTCTGGATCAACAAGTTGCTATTTGATTATTTGTCTCTTGTCCAGGTTTCAAGATCCAGCTGAATATCAACCCGCGAGGATGTGAGAAAAATCTAAAAACTTAAAATGATTGTGCTACTGTTTGTTCACAAAGATCTTCATACTTCATTGAAGAAGCTTATCATACTTAAAGTCTGTGATCTGTGATCTTAGGTAATTTTTGCAGAAAAATCATGCATAAATATAGAGCCAGGCATTATTAAATAGAAATTGGAGGAAGAGGCATATGGAGCAAGGAATAAACATTCAAATGGATGAATCAAACTCAATCGAAAAATTTTAAACAAAATAAATTACGTTGAAAATACTTCAACTACTGATGCCATTTTAATCATTAAAATAAACACCAACATCGACTTCATTGTTTTAATTATCATTATTATTCATATTTTTCTTGTTAAAAAACAATAGAGACATTATATATTTGTTTCTATTTACGTTGTTCAAAGTTTCATGTCTAGTTGGCAAGCAATCTGAGCCTTTTGAAACAGGACATGTTTATAGTAGTGATTTTGCATCACTGAAAGAGGATATATTATAGCAAAATGAGAAAGTAGTGGAATAAATATTGCCAATCTGAATATAAGACACAGTGGCTATTGAAGATAAAGAGCTCACCTAGTGAACACGTAGTCATAAGAACAAACCACACTACAAGCAATACACTGTGTCACTGAACAAGTTACGTGCTTCCACTTCCTTTGATTGGCTTCTCTGACTTCTACTTCAAGGTTGACTACTATGTGGAGATAGAGGAAGTGTATCAAACATTAAAAATAAAGCCCTGGGTTCAAATCCAGATGAAGTTAAATTTGCTTTCCATCCTTGCAAGATAGATAAAAATACAGTACCAGTTAGATGCTGGTCCCTTCCACCTCCTCATAAATTTCTGGCTTTGTATTTTTAGTAGAAATTGTTATTAAATGACAGAAACATTTGTGCTGAACCAAAATACTTTGCAGTATTTAGGTGCATCCTTCTATGTGGTGTTCAAATCATTCTCTGGTCAGATTTGCCTTTCATCTCTTCAGGGGAAATAAAATAAAGTACCAGTATCAAATTGCATGTCTATTCATTGGATGATACTCTTCCTCTATAGAATTGTGACCATGTGCCAATGTAAGAAATTATTATCATTATTATTATTATTATTATTATTACTATTATTATTATTATTATTATTATTACTATTATTATCATTGTGTTTGTTGTCAAAACGTAGTGGAGTGGCAATAACAACAGAGTGCCATACAAAATGTCTTACCAAATTCAATTTCATCTCTCTACATCTCGAGTTCAAATCCAACTGGAACCAATTATGCCTTTCATCCTTCTGGGTTAAAATAAAGTTGCAGGCTTGTACTGGGATCAATTCAATTCACTCTATCTTATCCCACGACCGTTTAGTTTTGTACCATTGTAAGTAATTAACCATTGTGATTGTTATTATTATTATTATTATTATTATCATTATTATTATTATTATTATTAGAGATGTTGGGTTGGCTGAATGTTTTGAGCATTGGATAAAAAGCCTTGTGATATTTGTTCTAGTTTTCCATATTCTGAGTTCAAATCTCACCAGGATCAACTTTGTCTTTCATTCCTCTGGGGTTGGGGTCTATATAACAAAATACCAGTCAAATCAGTACAAGTCAGAATCAATGGTATTAACTAAATCTACTCCCCTCGAAATTGTAGGCCTTGTGCCTAAATTAGAAAGGATTATTATTATTATTATTATTATTATTATTATTAAGGGGTGGTGACTTGAAAAGCTTATTAGAGCTTCAGACAAAATGTCTTGCAATACTTGTTCTGGCTCTTTATGTTCTGAGTTCAAATCCCATCAAATTCAAATTGCCTTTCATTTCTCCAGGGTCGATAAAATACCAAACAAGTAGTGGGATTAATTTAATTGACTAGCCTCTCCCCAAAATTTGAGGCATTGTGCCTATGCCAGAAATCAATATCATTATTATTGTTATTATTATTGTCTGCAGCATTGTCACATGTCTGAAGACAGGGTCTTCAGAGTCATTTAAGCTACACCCTTTACAATAATGGCTTAATTCTTTCTGAGTCTTCCTTTGTCTCCAATTAAGTCTAATATGTTTGGTGGTGTGGGGGAGGGGCAGTTTACCTTCAGCGAAAGTATGAAAGCATTTTGAGTAAGAGGTGCCATTTTCCTTCAACCATCTACAGAATCCTTTAAAAGGAAATAGAATCAAGCCATTTTGGCATGATATCCACAAATATCTATCTTTCTTTCACCCATTGAAGTTGATAATGTTTATTATTTTAACAGTTTATGGAGATAAGTGATGTATTTCGTAGTCTTACTTTAGAAATTGGATCAATCTTCTTTGCTCAATAAAACATCTGAAGACAAGAGTTAAACACATGGTGTTCCCTGGTTGTAGTTATTGTAAGGGAGATAATCACTTCTAGATTAATCATAATGGGATTAAAGGTTTGAATTTTAAATCAAGGAATATTGAAGATGCACAGATTATGTATATCTAAATGTTTCTTAGTCTTTACAAAAACCTTAAATTTTCTTATCACAGGAAGCCATGATAGTACTATTTCATCTTTATTTGAAATCAACAGCATAACATAGCCCTGTTGGTTTCTGTTAATCTTAGTTGTGATATGAATGAATTGAATGGCATGCTATAACTTCGCCAACAATAATTAGCATATTTTACTTTAGAAACTACGGAAGAATTAATTTTATACATACTTATTTCAGGGAACAGCAGAAATAGAAAAAGATTTCTTAGAACTCTCTAATATATTCCATATCCAGCTTTTTTAGAGTGAAGGTTTTTGTTATGTTACACAGACTACTAAATTTTTCATCAGTGAATTAATGTCATGTTCTCTTACCTTTGTAAAACAATAGAGAATTTTTTTATATACAACTATCACTTTCTGGGGTGTTTTCTGCTTTTTTTGTTTTGTTTTTGTTCTTACTTCCCCAAATAATTACTATAGAATAGTTTGAGGTTTCAACAAAATTTTTTATAGAGACATTTTTCTTTCTTCTGACAATTTGGTAGTTGATGAGGGAAAAAATGTTGGTGGTATAAAAGTAATATAAGCAATATCTAGCCAAAAGCAG
The DNA here is from genome assembly GCF_001194135.2 of Octopus bimaculoides. Classification (NCBI taxonomy): domain Eukaryota; kingdom Metazoa; phylum Mollusca; class Cephalopoda; order Octopoda; family Octopodidae; genus Octopus; species Octopus bimaculoides. Next base: position 13,155,622 of record NC_068990.1, read on the forward strand.
GAAAGATACAAAAATAGTAAAAAATAAAAATGATACCCATGTTATAAATTGCTGGCTCAATCAAATCTATTTTAATTGTTAATTTTGTTCTCAATGTTAATTTTTTTATATATTTTATAAACTTAATCCTTATTTCTTAAACATTACCAAAACCCTTTTTAAACAATTTCAATGACTTATATATCTTTTATTTTTCTTAATAATACATCCACTTGCAAAATACTGAAATGGAATTTAAAACGAATGTTGGTTATAATTGTAATCAACATCATCGTCATTATCATCATGAATATCATAATTGTCATCACTATTATAATTAGTTGATCATCATTATGATATCTCACTTGATTGCCATATATTACCAGCCTTTGTTACATTAGTCTTAATTATCATCTCCATTATTATTATTATTATTATTATTATTATTATTATTATTATTATTATTATTATTATTGTTGTTGTTGTTGTTGAGTGGTGCAGATGGTAGATCAATTGGTAGATCAATGAAAGAACTTGTTGCAAGTTATTACAGCCCTTTATGTTCTGAGTTCATACTCTACATCTGGGTTAACTTTACCATTCATTCCTTCAGGTTCTACAAAATAAATACCAACCAAATTCTGAGGATCAGCTCTATCAAAAGTATGTCCTATAAAATAGGTAGCCTTGTACTTATATTAAAAGCTATTATTATTATTATTATTATTATTATTATTATTATTATTATTATTATTATTATTATTATCATCATTATTAAGAAATGATAATTATAGTTAATTATAATAACTAATTCTGTTGGTAAACATTCATATTCTATTCAACACATTGGAGCCTCTATGTTGTCACTTGACCTACTAGAAACAGCAGTCAAGTACCCTCTCACACTATATCGATTAGTATATATATATATATATATATATATATATATATATATATATATATATATATATATATATATGCATGCACACACACACTCACACACACACACACCTTAAATATTGCATTATTACACTTCAAAATAAGGATATAGCAGGTTCAATTTCCATTATAGACTTTACAGGTTTTAAATTTATATACATTAACTAAGAACAACTGTCGGAAATTCTGAGATACATCAACTTTATCATCTCATCATAAACAAAAAAATAATTACCATTAATAGCTTAGTCCTAAATATTACATCTGAATTTATATCTGGAAATAAAAACAAACTTACAAAAAAAAAAAGAATGATGGTATATTCCAGCTGGAGCATTTGTGATCATTGATATCAGTTTGATCAGATTTGAGTTAGGACTAAATAACCACAAATGTATATTGATTTATAAAAAAGGAAAACTCAACAACAGAAACCATTATAGTATTTCTATATAATATAAACATACACAAACACACACTGATGTATGAGTGTATGTATATATATATATATATAAACATATACACACCATGCATACTCACACAGGGTAACAGTAAATAAATAGGTTTGTATATAATTCCAAACAAAATAATTCTTGCCAGAGGCCAAGTAAATTGTGTTCTAATGAATACATTTTTGCAAGAATTATATACATAAAATTACCTTTACATGCAAACACAACAACCCACCTTTATATATATATATATATTGAATTATTCATGTTAATTATGCTTTTCCATATTATTTCTATTATCATTATTCCTATCATCAATATTATTATTATTATTATTATTATTATTATTATTATTATTATTATTATTATTATGAAAGAATGTAAAAAAATAATCAGGTTATATGATGAACAAGTTAATGATTGGTTGTTATGGAAACGAAATTTTGGTATTGGGGAGGGGAATAGCTTTTCATTGTTGTTACTTTATTATGATTATATTTGCAGGGAGATGAGGGTCTATTTTTGTGTTTGTTTTTTTGTTGTTGTTTGTTTGTTTGTTTTCTTCTCAGTTACATTGAAGAAGCCATTATGTATTAACTGCTCCAAGGTAAACTGGATGTGAGATGTTGATTAATTAAAAAATAATTATATTTTGACTGTTGCTAGAGAAGATAAGATCATCTCTTGCTGAAGTAATGAGGAAGCCATGATGTAGTTGCTCAGCTTGTTGGAAATAGCAGCCAAATCTTCCTCAAATAATACCCTAGTTCATCTTAAAAACGAGAAGGAAGGCCAAATTAAAGATAGTGTAATTCCAGATATATCTGAAAATATGATGGATGGTCATGGACGGAACACCTTTGACTGTAGGTCTTCTTGATCAAGACTAACCTGAGAGGGTGGGGTGTTAAGGAGATGTCTGTGAAAATAATATTCATATATCTTTATATGATGCTGTTGCTAGCAGGAGAGTTGTATGAATTCAATTATTCAAATTACCCTTTTGGACAAGAAATATTACTTGGCATAACAAGGGTTAACTAATTTAAAATTGTTGTGGATTGATTAGTATTTGCTTGGAGGCTTAACTGGGGGAGTAGGTTATATCCTGCAGGGTGGCTTTTTTGGTAAGTTACAAGAGAAACGGTTAGTTAGAAAGTGTAACTCGGCATCTAGAGAAAAATAGTCATAGCATTGTGAAAACATGAATTTTTTGTTGGAATACTGACTAAATCTAAAAGAGTATTGTTTCTTAAATCATTGGAACTACATATATTCCATGCTGAAGTGCAGGGATTACAACAATTATAGAATATTCTGCAGTATGTGTATATATATATATATATATGTATATTTATATTTTTTTTATATACATATACATATATGATAAAGAGAGAGGGAATGGAGTGTACCAATAAGTAAGATTTCATCGCAGTTGTAGACCTGAGATAATGAAACAACAGGTTTAATTTGTTCCCTTATTGTACCAAAGGAGATTTCTTCCAGTGGATTCCTCAGTTACACGTGATTTGCAGAGATACAGAGTGTTATGGCTGATCATATTAATCTTGTTCAAAGCAACGTGACATTAAATTCTGAAGGGTAATCTGCTGTTCTGTGAAGAGAGAATGGGATTTCAAATAGAATTAGGATATGTAGAGGACATCGTAATCAAGGAGAACAAACTGTCTGAGGAAAAAGCTTGAGAGCGAGCAAAAGATGGAGAGATATTTGTGAATGACTGTTTTCTTATTATTCTAAAACCCTTTTTTTTTCATTAGATACAACATATATGTGCATAGAAAGTGCATATGTACAATATTCTGATATACTACATTTACATGGGGTGGGTATATTTGAGCAATATTATGATTTCTGATATAAGTGACTTAGGAGTTGATGATAAAGTTACCAGTTCCTACTAAACTGTGATTTTCTGTGAGGAAACTATTGAGTAGCAAAGACTTATTCGTTAAAATTTTGTTTATCCCGATAAATATTAGCATATACCTGCACCTATGCCTATGAGATATTGGTACAACAGATTCCAGTATCTCTTCTCTACCTAATGTATATATGACTATTATGTCTAATCTTGAACCATGATTGTAAAGGTAAAATAAATAGCCCCCCCCCCTTTTTTGTGTAAGAATTAGCCATAAACCTAATAACAACACAGCATAGAATATCAGAGATGATGATAATATCTAATATTATTCTACATCACTAATAAAGGGATTAATCAATGCAGATAATAATATGATACCATTATGCAGATTCCATTGTACCTTCCCTGCATCAGTTTGAGCCAGAAGACTGTGATATGCTCTTTCAACTTTTCAAAAAGAAAAAGCTACAAGATGTTGCTTGCGGTTAGGAAGGAAACCTATAAAAAAAATTCAACCCCTTGTTTATATATTAGTCTAGTTTCTTTTTTTTTTTTTTTGTTTTTTTTTGTTTTTGTGATTTTTAAATTTATATTCAGTGATCTGAAAGTGAGTGTGTTGCTATAGAGCCACAACTATTCAGCCCAGAAGATAGAATGGATATTATTTCAGGGATGTAATTGGTTGGACTGCAGATATATGAAATCTCACAGAAAAAAATGACTGTATAAAATATTCACTCTTGATTCTGGGGCATAATCCACAGTTCTGTGAAGAGGAAAAGGATTAGTTAGGGAATAATAAGTTACAATGTAGCAGATGTGTTGGTAGAGAAGAAACAGAGAGAGGAAACAGCATATGTGAAAGCTAGTGATGGGGGAAAGCTTTTGAATGAAGGTTTTCTTATTCCCAAACCGTTTTCTTTTAAATTAGATCCAGACTATATATGCATGGTGAGTGTATACAAACAATACTCTAATAGGCTGCATTTGCAACAGAAAATATCTGAATATAGGGCTCTTCATTATATTTTCCACCCAGATGATAAATAGATATTCCCCTGTATATAATACTTTCTGAAATGGTTCTGGCTGTATTTGAACTCGAACAAAAAAAAAAAAAAAGGCACATGAGCTACCAAATTGCAAAATCAAACCTGTTTACTATATAATGATCATTGCTCTTCTCTTTTATTGAAGCTGTTTTTGTTTTAGTGAAAAATCATGGAGGAACAAAATGCTAAGTAACTGTAGACATCATTTAAACTACATTACTAGAGGCTCCAAAACTTGTTACCACCAACTATCATTTCGGTCATGCTTGCCTCATTCAACTTTATATTCAAACATACCAGTCATCTGAAAGATTCATTTCAAAATAATCAGTGGTTTTTAATTAAAAACTGAACAAATCTCATATTCTATCACCTCTTTGATTCTCATTTAGCCAATTATTCTAGATCTCTCTAAGAGAGACATTATCATAAAAATATACATTTTATCTACCTACCCAGATCTCAATAAATTCCTTGTGTGTACGTGTGTGTATATATATATATATATATATAT
>NC_068990.1:13160570-13167011 GCF_001194135.2 Octopus bimaculoides
ATATATATGGATATATATGGATATATATGTATATATATACATATAATTTTTTTTTCTTTTCATTTTAGTCATACATACTATGATTGTTGAAATTAAAACTTGGAATTGTTTTCATGTGCAAATGTAAATGTATTTTCTCATTTCTCCTGTTAGTTTTTTTTCCCTTTCATTGTCTAGAAATGTGATGGTTAAGTGATCAAAATGCTGGACAACCCAATAGTTATAGGTCACATGATCAGACTCTGTCATAAATAATACAGTATCTTTGGCCTGTTACATTATACTTCTTGCCTCAGTCTAAATAACTGAAATATAAACGCCACCCCTATTTCATTGTTCAGTGATTGACATTAGAAAAAGTACCCAGCCATGAAGATATCAGCTCCAACAAATAAAAGCAAATATCCAGTTCAAAAGTTTCAAAACTCATCTAACCCATGCAGGCATGGAAATGTGGATGATTAAGATAGAAATCAAATTGTTTTACAATGAAAAGAAATAAAAGTAATACATATACATTTATCACAAATGACCAATATGATACTGGTAACTTGATAAACCCAGTGACTCAAACCTTTAAAAGAGAACATGGCTTACAAAGTGAAGAATTTTAATTGTCATTCATTTATGTTGACGACATGATCTCCCGTTTGTATAACCCCAGCCCCTTAAAAAAGAAATTATGTCCTGTTGAGAAACTGATGTAGATAATTTATTGCCATGAATTGACACAGCATGGAATCTACACCAGACCTACATGGATAAAAAGACCTATACAACAACCCTTTTCTAGGGTATCTGGTAACCTAACAATGATGTCAGAAGTTTGAAATTGTCATGAAATAAATACGAATATTATGAAGAAGTAAAGACAGTAAGTCATACAAATGACTACGTCATCTCACAGAATATGTATATCGGCTTACAGAAATTTTTTTTCTGCTGCAGTTATGACTAAACAAACCTGCAGGTCTATCAACAGATTTGTTGATTTTGGTGGTGTTTAGGGATAATAAAAGCATGTTGATTTGTCAAATATGTTAAGGAGAGAAATATACGAAGCAGTGTAAATTTGTTAACAGTTAAAGAGAGAAAGAAGGTGTATTGATTCTCTATGTTGATATGTTGAATGTTGATGTTAAATATTAAATAAACAAATGGAATTATGTTAAGGAAAAGCTATTAAACAAATATCAAATGTTTAAAGGCGAAATATTAAGCCATGTTAAATGTTAAAAGATGAAAAGTAAACAACTGTAATATATTAAAGGGAATATATTATAAAACGAAAATTAAAGAGACATGTGTAAACAATGTTAAAATGTTGAAGATCATTATAAAATAGTGTAGAGAAGTCAAAAAATAAAAATTCAATTATTGCAGATTAAGAGATGATTATTTCTCTCCATGTGAAAATATGGTGACTGCTGCTGATAGATGTATGTAGTAGAGTACGTGTTTATGTGCATTTGGCTGTCTTTGTATATGCTTACATATACATACAAGTTTATGTGGGTTCCATGTGATATTACGTTTCCATGATGAACGATATAAATTTATATATGTAGTATATACTCTCTATGTATCCTTTACAGTTGTTTGTGTGTGTGTACATAAATGTGCATGTGTGTGTGTGAGGGTATATAAATATATATATAAACTGTGTATATGTACATATATATGTACCAAATGTATACTTTGTCACTCAAAATACATGTAAGCATATATATGCACCAATATGCAAATATAAATTGTAAATACAAATGTGTACTGGTATATATATGAACAAACATAATTATCTATATCAACATGTCCTGACTATGTAGGTTATACATACATGTATGTACACACATTCATCTGCATCTTTTGTATGTATATCTACATACACATTAATAGAAGTATCATTTGCTCATGCATCTGTCTCAAAACACACACACATACACACATATACATATACACATACATATCCCATGTATTAGCTTGCTAACAAGAGTGGCTCTTGTATTTTTCAATATTTTTTACACTCAGTGACCTTATTATTAAGTGCTATATGTACCTAAAAGACTGGCCACTGATATGCATATAGATTTTGACAAAATCTATTATGACATCCATCTCAATCATTATCTCAGTAATTTTGACTGGAAACCAAAAATACTTCTAAAATCTTCACATTTCATGGCAAATTTGGAAAGGTTTTGCTATGTCTTTGTATAGTATATACCTATGATTGAGCTAATAAAATCCACTTGAATACAGTTTTTTTAAAACAGGTCTCAAATAAATCCATCATTATTTTAATGTCTCAAAATAGAAACTCCATAAACCAAAATTAATTAAACTTTAATCTCAGAAATTTCTTTCAAAAAAATAAAAATAAAAAATAAAAAATTAAAAATTAAAAAATAAAAACAAAAAAATTTATAAGATGGTAAAGAGAGAAAATGAAATACTTGTTTTTTTTTGGTTCTTTTTTTTTTGCTGCTGATTTTATGGAACTAATTTTAGATTCCAAATATATTGGCAAATCTGAAAAACTAATTAATTCCTGTCCCTTATTGTTTTAATTTTAAAAGAGGATTAAACAAAAATAAATTTTGCAAAAGGGGTCTAAAATTTGAATCCAAATGTTTTCCATAATTAAGTAAAACAAAGAAAAGAAAATTAAATAAATAAATGAACTAACATTAATTAAAACTAATAAAATAAACTGAAGTTTTGCACTAGATGTATATAGTGTCTTTGAGCTAGCACTGTTGTTGGGTGTATGACTGTCGGCAATAATTTCAATGTTCCTTTATGTATATGGAAGTGTCATAGCCAAGACAGCTTCTTAATCAGAAACTAAAGTCAATTCTCAAAATTCACTTTCATGCAGGTTTCCTATAAAAATGGAAGAGGAGGGGTGAAAACAGATGAGTTTTAAATGTATGAATTAATAGTTTAAATATTAGCTGTCTTTAATAAATAATCATTTTAAACAATATATTAATGTATCACACTAGGCAAGCAGTGAAGGTGAGAAGTTAAGTTCCCCCTGAGCTGAGTCTATCGTCAGTTATTCAATTCCCAGTTATAGATACTTTCATTTCTATCACATACTCTATGGCTCTTGGGATAGACATGAACAGCAACCATTTTATTAACATTTTGTAAATTAATAATGACAATAATAATAATAAATAATTATAATATTAATGACAAATAATAATATTCCTATCTCTTTGATTCCTCTTATCACACTTGCTTCAACTACATAAAATGTAGATTAAGTATGTCATCACTTGGCTATTTAACAAAATGCATGAGCTTATTATTAAGCCATTCATTATAAGTTTATAGATATTTTTTAAACGGAAGAGTTTAAATTACATAATGAGCAAATACCATATTCTTTACACTACCCCGTTTCTTCCATAATCAAAGTGTAGGAATTATGGTAAATTTAAACGTGTTAATAACTATTTTTTTTTTTTAGTTTTTAATTAAAGGCAACTTCATGAAGGAAAATGTACTTGGTTTGTTCTCACTTCATACTTTCTGTTTTTTTGTTTCTTTTTATTTCTCTTTTATTCTGAGACATTTCCTAAGAATACTGAAAGCAAGTGAAGTGACTAACATTTCCAGTTATTACATTATATTACAAGACTATACCAATCTAACAAGGTGAATTAAATATCATCATCACACATTTGCTGTTCCGTGTAATTTTAACATGTTAAAGTTTGAGCCATTTATTTTCAAAATCTATCTCATATTAATATATAATCTAGCTTCTATCAACTTTCATTAAATTGCCACTTCTACTTTTACACAAGTCGTTTATAAGGCATGTGAAATATTGCCTCATTACAATAGTAATAGATCTATCCATAATGTTGTCATCTTTTGTTGAGATTTCTTCATTTCATCAGAATGGAATGATAAGAATAGTAATGATTTCAACGACAAATTCTATAGAACAAGCTGTAATTACCCAGTAAGCTCAGTCTGCTTTTCATCTTAGCAAAGGTATGAATTTCATATCTTCTTAATTCTCTTATTCACCATAATAATACAAGAATTCTATGTCTAATCAAAAATTTTAATGAATTTCATGGCTGTTTGTTTGTTAATTTCTGTTGCTAATTTTTTTCCCTAAGAAAGAATTAGGAATGAATTGTTTATCATCAATATATCTCAAGTAATTAGTTTATTAACCACTTGTATGGTAAACAGCTAATTTGATATTGACTGAGCTAGAATATAACACTTTGAAAGTCTCAACTAAGGTTTCATCAGATGTTTAGTGTTACACTCAAGATGAGCTGTAATCCAATCAGCCTAATACATAACTATTACTACTACTACTCCTACTACTGCTGCTCCTACTGCTGCTCTTACTACTGCTACTACTACTGTAATGATGCAATAAAAGTGACACCTATACTGTTACATCACTTGCATAAGTTTTTCTCAAGCTTAGAAAATTCAAACTATCCCATTGATTTTTTCCCAGTTTTGGAGTTATGTAAACTGTTTTCATTTTTTAACATAAGAAATTTTGAAGAGACGACTTCAAAAAAGACAGGTCACTGTATAATTAATTTTATTAACAGCAACAATTAAAATCAGAAAGTGATGACATACTTATTACCATTGAATGTAGGCTATGATGTCTCATACTACTTGCATTTAAGCAATATTTGTATCAAGAAATGCTACAGACAAACTAACCTAGAATTATATAAATACATATATGTATGTCTGTGTGTGCATTCATACATGTGTATATGTATATATCTAGCACTCTCTTTTATATGTGAGAGAGAGCTATATAGATACATACACACATGCATGAATGCATACACACATACATGCATATGCACACTAGTGTTATATATATATATATATATATATATACACACACACATATATGTGTGTGTATGTACTTATATATATGTGTGTATATATGTATGTGTGTATCTGTATATGGGTGTGTGAATGTATTATCAGTTAGGTTTCTATATCTTTATAGGATGGAGAATGGCAAGAATGAGAAGTTGCAGAATTCATGTTTATTCCAAGAGTCTAGATGCTATAAATGAAATAAGAGATATTACTAACTCAGGAATAGAAGCCTCACGGTCAATTTGATTTAATATCATACTACAATTTAAAATGCTTTCCAATAATAATAATAATAATGATAATAATAATAATAATGATAACTAATAAAATAATATCAGTAATAATAATGATTATAGTAATTAAGTAATTACAGTTATTATAATAATAGTGATAAACTAATTGTAATAATAATAATGATAATAATGACAGTTATAGGAAAAGCTAAAATGTAAAAATATTTTTTAAGATATAACAATTAAATATCAACGATGCAAGAAATTTTGGACTTAGCGCTGATTGGCTGAAATTGTAAACTTCCAAGAGACTTTTAGCTAACAGCAGTGTTGGAGAAAAACTCCACAATGTATATATAGTATTACCATTGATACTTTCAAATATCAGGCTTCCAGCCTTGATATTAAAATAATGGTCATTTAATTTCTAAGAACTAACATATAATGAAACAGAAGAATATGCAAACATTCACATTCATACACATATACAGACATATATGTCTCATACATAAACACAAAGGCAGTCATTTTTTTTTTCTCATTAGAAGTAAAAAAATTGAAAAACCATCTAAGAAATACATCTGTAGCTGACATTTATTAAATTAATTAGTAGGGCTTAGAGCAAATATAATACCCCCACAACAACAATAAAAATAATAATAATTTATTTGATTATGGAAAAATGGTAAAAAAAATATGAAACAAAAATAAGAAAAAAAAATAACCATAATTAGCATAAATGTAAAAATTCCTGACATGAAAACACAAAATAATTTTTAATTAATAATTTATATTTTTTTTTAAATTTGTGTTGATTTTGTAAACAATTTTCTGTTTTGAGTCTATTTTTTTTTCTCTTTTTAATTTTTTTTTCAATGTTCTTTTACATCTGATCAGATCATGTACAAAGAAAACAAGAATTAACCATAGTCTTTTGTCACTGTAACTATCATGTGAGGATTTTTCTTCTTTCCCCCTTCCCCAACTGAAGATTTTTTTTTTACCCTCTTCTTTTCTTTGGGTAAGTCTGAAGACAGGACACATTTCCACCATTAGTATGTAGCATCCAGTTTATATATATAACTTACAATAACAAATGCAAGCATGAACATGAATATATATATATATATATACACTCACATACACACATACATATGTATATGTTCATGAATATATCTATATAAATATATGTATCTGTATATATATATATATATATATATATATATATATATGTGTGTATATATATATATATATATATACACACACATATATATACACACATATATGTATATATCCATATATATACATATATGGATAT
>NC_068990.1:13167300-13170900 GCF_001194135.2 Octopus bimaculoides
ATTTATAAACATTTTAAGGAAATAAATTAAAATCAAAAAATAAAATTACACCAAGTTTAAAAAAAAAAAGTTATATATAAATAAAGAAAGAAAAAATAAAGAAAACTTCAGATTTTTCTAGCCCTAATTGTAACAATGTTGCATTTTGCACCTCCACACATTTTGAAATAAATGTCTGATTGCAATATTTACATTCTGGGTTGCATTGTCTCTTTGTTTATCTTCTTTTATCCTTTTATCTTTTGTCTTTTATCCGTATTGGGTGATATGCTTGTGGTAGCATATCATACAAAAAGATTATCTCAGTTTTTTTTAAGTTGTTCAACCAGCCTCTTTCCTGTTTTGTGATGATCTTTGTTGTTTGACATGGTGGAAAATTTCACTGAGCTAATCTCTACCTGTCTGTCTCCCGTTTTTCAGTGTCTGTTTCTCTGTCTGTCTCTCTGTTTGCCTATCTATCTATCTATCTATCTATCTATCTATCTGTCTGTCTGTCTGTCTATCTATCTCTCCCCCTTTAGCTCTTTCATTCTTACTCTTCCCTCTGTCTCCCACACTCTCCCATTCCCTTCTCTCTTATTCCCCTCTCTTTCATTCCCCTCTCTCTCAGTCCCTCCTTTTTCCCCCTCATAATACCCTAATACCCTCTCTCCTCTCTCACTCCCTGTTCCCTACCTATCTTTTCCCCTCATTTGATCTCTCATCCCTTCCCCCTGATTCCCTTCTCTGTCTTCCCTCTCACTCTTTCTCTTTCTCACTCTCTCTCTCTCATCCCCTTTCTCTCTTTTTCTCCCTGTCCTCCTTCTCCCTCCCCCTCTCCCCCCTTTCCTTTGCCCACTTTTACCCTCTCTCTCCCTCCCTCTTCTTGTTCTTATCTATCTTCCCTTTCTTCCCTCTCTCCTCTCTCTCTCTCACCTCTCATTTTCTCTCATGCTTCTTTCTATTATAACATGATTTGATTATGAAAACCTGGTCTCATATCTAATGTTCCAAAACTGACCAAAATGATTGGCAACTCTGATCTACAAAGGAGAACCAGAGTAATATTCACACCCTTCCCCCCATCACCACACAATCCCATGACTGAAAAACGATTACAGACTTACTGAGTTGATGTATAAACATGTTACTGTAAGAGCTAATATTGTCAAGAGAAGAATGTTAATACATTGGCACAAACACTGATATCCCTTTTATCTTGTACATGTTTCAATCAATGGAATGCGGCCATGCTGGGGCACTGCCTTGGAAAGTTTAGTTATACAAATTGTCCCCAGAATTTATTTCGGAAGTCTGAAGCTTATTCTACTGGTCTCTTATGCCAAACTGTTATGATGCAGCGACTTAAACAAACCAATACTTGAAGTCAAAATATTGCTCCAAACACGAACACACAGACACACACATGCACATACACACACAAATATATATATATGCATATATGTATATATATCTTCGAAACGCCGGTGTTAAAACGGGGGTAGCTGATGAAGTAGAATGTTCTCTATGTGGCTTGTGTGTTTTCTCGTCTACGTTTTGTTTGCAATGTCCTGTACCCAGATATGCACCTATACATACAGGTGGATGTCGGTATGCACATACCTGTACGTATATATGCATATACTCATTTACTATTTGTTTTTATATATATATATATGTGTGTGTGTGTGTGTGTGTGTGTGTGTGTGTGTGTGTGTGTGTCTATATGTATATATGCGTGTGTATTTATATATATATGTATACATCTATATATATAAATATATATATACACACATACACATACACCCATATATATGGTGTTAGGAAGGTCATCCAGCCTTAGAAACCATGCCAAAACAGACAATTAGAGCCTGATGCAGCTCTCCACCTAGCCAGCTCCTGTAAAAGAGTCCAACCCATGCCAGCATGGAAAATAGACGTTAGATGAGGATAATGATGATGGTAATGGTGGTGATGATGATATATATCCATACATGTGTGTGTTTGTGTGTGTGAGAGAGAGAGAGGGGGGGGATTTTACACACAGTTTCTATCTACTAAATTCAGTTACAAGGCATTGGTTGGCCTGAGGCTATAGTAGAAGATATTGGCTCAAGACACTGAGCTATGGGACTTAACCCAAAAGCACATGATTACCAAAGAACCTTTTAACCACACAGCCATTCTTACACTTATATCAACAGTGAAGATAAGAATTTGTTTCCCATCATCCTTGAAGAACTTGAATATTGCACTGCTACATTAACTAATCAGAGAAACTCTATTCACCCACTTGACCTGATATAAATTATAGTCAAATCTGCCTTAAATAACACCTACTATATGAAAAAAAAATTAAAATCACATTACATGTAGTCCTTGATATAAATATAAATAGACGTGGAGGCGCAATGGCCCAGTGGTTAGGGCAGCGGACTCGCAGTCATAGGATTGCGGTTTCGATTCCCAGACCGGGCGTTGTGAGTGTTTATTGAGTGAAAACACCTAAAGCTCCACAAGGCTCCAGCAGGGATAGTGGTGAACCCTGCTGTACTCTTTCACCACAACTTTCTCTCACTCTTCCTGTTTCTGTTGTGCCTGTAATTCAAAGGGTCAGCCTTGTAACACTGTGTCACGCTGAATGTCCCCGAGAACTACGATAAGGGTACACATGTTTGTGGAGTGCTCAGCCACTTGCACGTTAATTTCATGAGCAGGCTGTTCCGTTGATCGGATCAACTGGAACCCTCAACATCATAAGCGACGGAGTGCCAACAACAACAAATATAAATAGAAGACTGAATGATCATGGCGAGATCACCTTTGATCATGTCTAACTAATAAGGCTAACCAGGGGCTAAACAACAAGTTCAATAACACACTTCAGTTATGCAGTTGTCCCCTTGATGTAAACTTATATTAACTCTTCGTCATTCAGGATATTTACAAATAAAGAATATTTGAGTCCATTGCAACTTCAATATCTGTAAATGACACACCATGTTAATGATTAGATGCAAAACTCCAGAACCTTCCCTCAACAAATTCTATATCTTTAAACATTACCAGCTTACTGAGCCAGTTAAGTTCAGATGCAGGAAATGGCTGAGGATAGAATAAATGCTGTGAAGCGTATTGTTACAGTTCTCTAGCATGTTCTCAGTTTAAATTCCATTATTCTCAGCTTTTATTTTGTGTTTATTTATAGATGTTGTTGACATTTAGCTCCAAGGAAGGTTGTGAAATGGCAGAATAGTTACCATGCCAGACAAAATGCATAGCAACATTTCTTCAGGCTCTTTCTTTTCTAAGCTGAAATGCTGCCGAGGTCGACTTTACCTGCCATTCTTTGTAGGCTGATAGAAATAGCAGTTGAGCTCTGAAGAGGAGGTAATTGACTTACCCCTCCCCTCAAAATTGTTGGCCTTGTGCTGAAACTAGACAGGATTATTTAGATCTAAGTTGGTTCTTATTGTGCAAAACTATGATCACAGACATTCCGGTCTGATAGCGTCTTCTTCTTTTTCTTTTTCTCCTTCTCCTTCTCCTTCTTCTTCTCCTCCTCCTCCTCCTCTTCTTCTTCTCCCCCTCTCTCTCCCTCTGTTGTATATATATATATAT
>NC_068990.1:13171533-13188199 GCF_001194135.2 Octopus bimaculoides
TATATATTATAGAAATAATAAATGACTATATGCATATATATACGTACATGCATGTACATAATTACATCTACATGTATATATAGATGCATATCTGGGTGCAGGACATTGCAAAAAAAACGTGAACAAAATGATAAATAGAGTACAGAAAACACACAGGCCACATAGTGAATATTTCCTTCATCAGCTGCCACCATTCTAAAACTAAGCATTTCGAAGAGTTAGAGCAGGATGCATCGTTAGAATATATATATATATATATATATAGTTATGACAATGTAAACTTCATATAATCAAGATACCCTTGGCCTGAAGGATGGCCAGCACTATACACCTCACTTGGATGTTTACCACTTCTGATGTTCTGCTCACTATGAAACATATGTAGCCTGGATATTAACTACTCTATTGCATAACTCTTGTATTTTTATTCACAAACCTTACAACCCAGGATGCCTACCATGAAATAAGATTTTTTTTTTTTTCAGCTTGCCATTCTGTGATATGGAACAAATCCACAACCTTCCAACCCAGTAAATCATTATTGGTCCTGAAAGTTGTTTTTCATATTTTTTACAGATTGCTTGAAGCTCAACTTCTTACACCTCAGTCCTTGGATCTTACATTTATCTATCTATCTATCTATCTATCTATCTATCTATCTATCTATTTATCTATCTTTCTTTCTTTCTTTCTTTGTAATGGCCTAGTTCTTAGGGCAGCAGACTCACAGTTGTGAGATCACGGTTTCGATTCCCAGACCGGGCGTTGTGAGTGTTTATTAAGCAAAAACACCTAAAGCTCCATGAAGCTCCAGCAAGGGGTGGTAGCGAACCCTGCTGCACTCCGTCACCACAATTTTCTCTCACTCATTCTTCCTGTTTCTGTTGTACCTGTATTTCAAAGGGCCAGCCTTGTCACACTCTGTGTCATGGTGAATCTCCCTGAGAACTATGTTAAGAGTAGACGTGTCTGTGGAGGGCTCAGCCACTTGCGCGTTAATTTCACAAGCAGGCTGTTCCATTGATTGGATCAGCGAGAACTCTCATCGTTGTAACCGGCGGAGTGCCATGCCAGTGCAATTCTATATTTGCAAGATGAGGAATTTATGTTATGTTTTACTGTTTATATTAAGCAGACTGCTTAATTTCACCATGTTTTGGTTGTTGGATGCTCAAGCCGTCTTCAGGTGACTTGTGTTGAATTTGATCGTTGTATCGGAATTTAAAACTGAACAGTTTGTTTGATTCACTCTGTCATTGCCTATGGGAATAGTGTAGTAGATAAAGACATTAGTTAATGAAGTGCAGTTATCTAGAAATTCTGAGTTCAATTCCAGGCAAGACACTAAGATAATTAACAAAAAAATCAAATGATGTAAAAAAAAAAAAAAAATTAAATGCAGAGAGCAGAATGAGAACAATGTATTTCATGGATCAAATAAATGGTTAGGTTTGAAATTCCAATTCAACAAAGGTTGACACATGACACCTGAAGAAGGTTGGAACGCACAACAGCTGAAATGTGGTGAAATCAACAATCAAGATGAGGACACCAGTTCAACTAATATGAACAGTATATATAATGTATGTAGTGTATTAGTGTGTGAATGTGTGTAGCTAATTAACTCCTTTTGATATTTCATTATGTGTGAGATACATCCACCTACCAGTTTAACATGAATCCCCCATTTTCAAGAGCTGATTAATGCTAGAAGATATATAATACTAACAGAAGTCTCATGCTGGCCACAAAAAGTTGTGCAGTCTTTTCTTCATTTTAGTACAGTTACACATTTAATTGAATAAATTAAAGATTTCTGCAATCATCAAACATTGAAACTAAGCTCCATTAGCTTCTGTGCTTCCTCACTAAGGATTTACCTGATATATCACTCACGTCCACCCAGCTATCTGCTTCCTTACTTAATCCACACAACATTCTATTCAACCCTAATGACCCTAACCCATCTTAATTTAATTTAATCTAACTTAAACTCAATTTAATCTAATTGTAATTTATTGCTTGTCCCTTCTCTCCTCCTCTTGTCACTACCATGTAAAACCCACCTAAGTCATCTATCTATCTCCATTACTGCTTTGACTCCGACATTGTCTCAATGGATATCTATCTACCTATTCCATTCTATCTTATCTACTCTGTCTCATGAAGGTTTGCTTGTAGCCGGGGTTGTTGTGTTCTGTTTTCAAAACCACCGCATGGCTTTCATTTCCCCGATGGTTCCTTATCAGCATTGTGCTCAACCTTATCGATCCCCCTCCCCCACCACCATCACCTATACCGAAAACCTCTCCTGTACTGGTAACCTCTCACAGCAACCCTTTTTTCCACCCCTTCGTCAGTAGTGGCACCCACTTTGCTGCAATACAGACACTGTAACTTGTTTCTCTGCCCCAAAGAAAAAACAGTTGAATGTGATTATGCAGTACTTAGCTTTATTGCTTAGTTAATTAATCAGCCAGTTACTTATATATAACTAATTAGCCTTAATACAGTTCTATATTTAAGAGATGAGGAATTATGTGCATTATTTACATTATTTACATTTGATGGATATTTGTCTTCATCTTGTTTGTTGTTAACACAACATTTCGGCTGATATACCCTCCAGCCTTCATCAGGTGTCTTGGAGAAATTTTGAACCTGGGTTCTCATTCCTAAGGTATTTTTTTGATGTTGTTATTATTATTATTATTATTAAAGTCACTGCCTGGAATCGAACTTGGAATCTTGGAGTTAGTAGCCCGCGCTCTTAACCACTATGCCATATGGTTAAGACACCTGATGAAGTCTGGAGTGTAATCAGCTGAAACGTTGTGTTAATAACAAACAAAATGAGGACAAATATCCGTCAAATATAAATAATGTAATTACCCTTATCCTATCTATTTACTTAACTTATTTACCTGTATTTGTATTGACATTGCTTTGTACTGATGCTGGCATATGGCACCCACCAACAAAGAAAGCAACGATGATTTACCATTTAGCCTATATATATGTATTTACTTGTATGTGTACTAACACTGGTCGTACTAATGCTGGTAGGGCATCGACTTCCAGTGGAGGTAGCTAGTGCAATGTGACTGTCGACGATTAACTGTGAAAACAACTGCTATGACATGTCTCTTTAAAAATACTTACCATACAGCCACTCCTGTTAAATAATGATGAGGATAACGAGGAGGAGGATGAGGATGATAATTGTGAAGCTGATGAACATGAAAATTATGATGATACATACATACATACATACATACATACATGTGATGCACTGTTCTTCTGTATGTCTACAAAATTGATTTAGTGAAAACAATGTATTTTGCCAATAAAATGTTTCAACTATTTTGTGAAACATTTTGCCAACAATAACTACAGTGACAACAATATTTCAAGTTCATTTTTATATCCTTGAATCCAGAAAAATGAAAACTGCTGTTGATTTTTATATCAAAACAGATAAGTCATTTACAGCTATTCATGAAATGGAGACAGTTCACAAATGATGTTAAAGTTTACACTAAAACTCACTCAGAAATGAATATTTACAGAAAAAGAAAGGATAAAAACGTGATTTTAATCATTATTTTGTCTTTGAGGCAAAACATACACTTACATAGACACATAGGTAAATAGGTATTGATGCAGTCTTTCTTCTCTTACTATCAAAGAAATAACTAGTTTTGTTTTTAACTGATTAGTTAATACTGACGCTCCTCTAACACTAATTAGGAATCTATTTAAAAATTACTTCAAAATTTGCCAATAGCAACAATATCTCATTGGTTCCTACCATTCTGTTATCCACTTCCATTCCACAATAGTTTCATTTTCTAGGAAAACGGTTTTCATTTTTGGCCTGGAAACCACTTCCACTTTTATGAAGCTTTTGAAATGAAGAAATATATATATGAAATATATATACTTATGTATGTATATGTGTGTGTATTCTTTTATTCTTTTACGTATTTCAGTCATTTGACACAACCATGCTAGAGCACTGCCTTGATATATATATATATATATATATATATATATATATACTTTTGTATAAAGCACTCAGTTTGAAAGGGATTTGGTAAAGTAAATCCAAAAATCAGACAGCAATAAATGCCAGTAAAATACACATCCAAGGTAATTCCTCAAGTATGACACATAGATCCAAATATCATTTAGAAGAAATGCGAGAAATTGAGAGTATTAGACAACAAAAAAGTATAGCGAAAACGTAGACAGACAAAATACCACTAAGCATTTTTACCGAAGTGCTAATGCTTCTGCCAGTTTCCTGTCTTCTAAAAAATATTCTTTTGTACGTACAAGGCCCTAAAATTTTGGGGAAGGGTGGACCAGTCTATTAGATCGACTCCAGTACGCAACTGGTACTTAATTTATTAACGCCAAAAAGATTAAAGGCAAAGTCAACCTCAGCAAAATTTGAACTCAGAACATAAAAGACAGATGAAATACCACGAAGCATTTTGCTCAGTGTGCGAATGCTTCTACCAGTTTCCTGCCTTCCAAACAATATTCTTTTGTACGTACAGGGCCTAAAATTTTTGGGGAAGGGTGGACCAGTCTATTAGATCAACGACACTACGCAACTGGTACTTAATTTATTAACGCCAAATAGATGAAAGGCAAAATCAACCTCAGCAAAATTTGAATTCAGGACGTAAAGACAGACGAATTACCACGAAGCTTGCTGCCCGGTGTGCTAATGCTTCTACCAGTTTCCTGCCTTCAAAACTATATTCTTTTCTACGTACTAATACCTGATTTTTTGTTGGGGGGGGGGGGGTACCAGTCGATTAGATCGACTCCAGTACACAACTGGTACTTAATTTATTAACCCCCAAAAAGATGAAATACAAAGTCAACCTCTGCAAAATTTGAACTCAGAACATAAAGACAGACGAAACACCACTTAGAATTTTGCCCGGTGTGCTAATGCTTCTGTTAGTTTCCTGCCTTCTAAACAATGTTCTTTTCTATGTACACGACCCTAAATTTTTTGGGGAGGGGTGAACTAGTCGATTAGATTGGCCCCAGTATGCAACTGGTACTTAATTTATTTACTCCAAAAACATGAAAGGCAAAGTCAACCTCAACGACATTTGAACTCAGAGCATGAAGACAGACGAAATACCACGAAGCATTTCACCCGGTGTGCTAATGCTTCTACCAGCTCACTGCCTTCTTCAAAGAAATATTAAATTTGTGAGGAATTTATTCACATTTTGCAAAGTGTACACGAGCCCTGTGATCTATTTCCTCTATATTCTTTCAGTGTGAGGGTGAATGACTTAGTGGTTAGGTTGTTACACTTGTAGTGACGTCATATTGGCGCCAAAAAGGCATAGTCGCCATTACTGCATCTGTAACCACGCATGCGTGGATTTCAACATCCAAGCGTTCCCGCTTCTATTCTGTCTCTTACCACGCCAGACAGCGAACAAGCAAGACAGTCTAAAACAAGCTCTCATTGAGTGTGGAAGAAGCAAGTTGTCTCTCCAACGATTCATCTCTAGGGACAGTACATCTACATTCAGGCTACTCAGAAACCTGACAATTGGAAGCTGTATATTTTCCACCATAAATAAATATTGTTGTTGTTGATCAGTTTGGAGTTCTGCGTTCCGTTCACTTCTAATTTAATATAGGAAAGTCAGGTATACATCTAATGATGTATAACCCACTTTCCTAAACACTAATGATTGCAAGGTCATTGTTTTCATTCCTTAACCGGTTGGTGCATTGTGTTCATGAGCAAAATACTTCGTTTCATTTCTATATTTAAGAGATGAGGAATTCTCTACATTATCTATATTAATTACATTATTTAGATTTCACGGATATTTGTCCTCATCTTTTTTGTTGTTAACACAACGTTTCTGCTGATATACCCTCCAGCCTTCTTCAGGTGTCTTGGGGAAATTTCGAACCTGTGTTCTCATTCCTTAGGTATTTTCATTATATTCAAGCTAGGTGGTATTAGCTTCGAGTCTCTACATCTACATAAGAATGTTAGATGGTTTGAAAGACAAGCTAGTTTTTGATGGAATTTCTCAATATGTCTCCATTGAAGTCTAATGTCGGCTCCGTACCGTTTAGATAATACAGTTCTTTATGTAAGAGATGAGGAATTCTGTACATTATTTACGTTATTTACATTATTTACATTCGACGGATATTTGTCCTCATCTTGTTTGTTAACACAACGTTTCCGTTGATATACCCTCCAGCCTTCTTCAGGTGTCTTGGGGAAATTTCAAACCTTGGTTCTCTTTCCTAAGGTTACAACAAACATGATGAGGACAAATATCCATCGAATGTAAATAATGTACTTCATCTCATGTTGTTTTGCAAACATTTTGACACCTGATATGTGGTACACCATGCACACCTGTTCATGCAAGTTGATTTGATGGAGAGAGTGAGCTAATGTCTGGCACGAACATTTGATCACTATTAAGAAATCATTTGTGCAGATTGTTCAGCAAGAGATTGTAGAGCAGTGTTTCTTGGATTGTGAAAGACGACCATCATTTTCCCAGTATGATTAGCGTTATGTGTGCATATGTGTATGTATGTGTGTGTGTATTTGTATGTGTGTGATGTGAGCATGTGTGTGTGTGGTGGTGGTGGCGGCGGTGGTTGCGGTGGCGGCGGTGGTGGTGGCAGTGGTGGTGATGGTGGTGGCGGTGGTGACGGTGGTGTGGTGGTGGTATCGATGATGATGATGATGGCTGGAGGGAGGGGTGATATTTACATGATGATGGTGATATTAGGAAGTAAAAGGAAGAATATGGAGAGTGACGTTTGATGACATAAAAAGGAAAACATGATTCCCAATGTATGTTGGACTCTGATGATAACTGAATGTTGCTGGTTATTTAGTGATTTCTTGAAGAAAATGTCAACAAAATATAAAACTAAAAAGGAAACAAAAATTTCAAAGAATAATTTTAGAAACTACATTTTCAAATGATAGCAAGATTAAAATATGAAATATGACAAGATTTTAGACATTTTTGACAGTGATTCTCATGGAATATTCGAAGGTTTCTGAGGAAAAAAAAAATTAAAGAAAGGATTAATATTTATTTGTACCAAATGCCAGTTCAGGGCTGTAGATTGGCATTTGATATGAATTTTTAGATAAGATACTTCATGGTATTTGTTGGACAAGATTATTGGTGATATTTAATCCAACTATATCTGGGGGAAAAAAATTCACCATAAAACAGGGAATCATGGCTAGAATTACATTGATCTTACTAGATTAGAAGAGTTTATGTCAATGAGATGATGTCTTTAACCCTCTGACTGTAGGGAATGTGTGTTTAGTGACTTGACATGTTAGAAACAGAAATTGGATTGCTCTCAAATAAAAGTTTATTGTCTTAAAACAACATTGGATGCACTGAATAAGGTTGTCCTAAATAACATTAAAATGTCATGATGGCCATGACTGGAATGGTGAAGAGTTGTTAGAATCATTACTGCACTGGGCAAAGTGCTTGGTGGTATTTCACCTGTCTTTACATTCTGAGTTCAAATTTCACCATGGTCAACTTAGCCTGTCATCCTTTTGGGGTCGATAAAATGAGTATCAGTTGAACACAGGGGTTGATATAATCGACTTACCTCCTCCTTGAAATTACTGGCCTTCTGCCAAAATTTGAAACCAATATTAAGAGTATGTAACCTCCTGTCTATGGAGAAGTTCTATGTTCATGCCTTTCCCATAGATATTAGTACTGTTATTTATATAGTTATAGCTAGCAATCAATCACATTTTTGGATGAGGTAATGAAGAAAGCCATTAGTTTAACCATGAGCAGCACAACACCACTGAAAAACTGTAACAAATCAGACCATTGAAGACAAAAACAAGCAGATGGAAAGACAGGTTGTATGTTGCACTGAATTCTGTTCTGTGGAAAGCAGCATCTCATACAGTGAGATGATTATTGTGATAGAGGAACTAGATGCATTGATGGACTGAATAAAGTTGTTGACTGTCTCACCACTAGAAAGACACCACGATTGAATGGCCTTCCACTAGAGGCTATCAAATGTGAGTAGGAATGCTGTTATTCCACCTGCAGTGGAGGCGCAATGGCTCAGTGGTTAGGGCTGCGGACTCGCGGTCATAGGATCGCGGTTTCGATTCCCAGACTGGGCGCTGTGAGTGTTTATTGAGCGAAAACACCTAAAGTTCCACGAGGCTCCGGCAGGGAATGGTGGCGAACCCTGCTCTACTCTTTCACCACAACTTTCTCTCACTCTTACTCCCTGTTTCTGTTGTGCCTGTAATTCAAAGGGTCAGCCTTGTCATACTCTGTGTCACACTGAATCTCCCTGAGAACTACGTTAAGGGTACACGTGTCTGTAGAATGCTCAGCCACTTGCACGTTAATTTCACGAGCAGGCTGTTCCGTTGACCGGATCAACTGGAACCCTCAAACGTCGTAAGCGACGGAGTACCAGATTCCACCTGCATGAACTACTGTGTTGACACTGGAAAGAAAGAGCAGTGCAACAGGACATGGGAGACGGCAATATCACAACCTGTGCAAGAACAAAATGGAGTAAACTTTCCACTGAGCCTTGGTGGCACACACACCACTTGTGCGGTTCTGAACAGACTGCGTTCTCGCTTCAGGTTAGAATGATCTACAAAATGGCATGATCTTCTCCTTCAATAAAACTGAAGAGAACAACGACAATGACTATATGTCAATATCATTAATCTCAGACTGGCCTTCGATCCCGTGAGTCAAGACAGTTTGTATAAAGTCTTTCCTAAGATTGGATACCTTCCGAGGTATCTCATGACGGTTCAGTCAATCCACACAAACATCATAAAAGGCATCATTCAGCTTGTAGTGAAGTTCTTTCTTTCATTCATTCTTTCTTTCTTCCTTCTTTTCTTTCTTCCTTCTTTTCTTCCTTCCTTTCTTCATTGTTTCCTTCCTTTCTTTCTGGAAGAAATCTGTTGTGGTCAGACACTGAAATAAATGGCCTCCACCAGGACTAAAAATAC
Organism: Octopus bimaculoides; assembly: GCF_001194135.2. NCBI lineage: Eukaryota > Metazoa > Mollusca > Cephalopoda > Octopoda > Octopodidae > Octopus > Octopus bimaculoides. The sequence continues at coordinate 13,180,604 of NC_068990.1, forward strand.
ACAAAACACACCATTTGTCATGACATTAGAGCATTGAGGACTCAAAGCAATACACACATTTATGTACATATATGTATATATATATGTATATATATATATAACTTAGAGTGTACTTGTTTCTGATTTATGTTTACAGGATATATATACATATATATATATATATATATATATATATATATATATATATATATATATCAGCGCTTCTTAAATTTTTTCATACATGACCCTATTTTTCATCATGAGATTTTTCGCAACCTGAGGTATTAAATATGAAATAAAACATACAAATTAATACATAAATCATTTATTTTTTTTGCTGAACAATATACATATAAAAAAAAGTAGTTATATTATTCGTCAAAAGGAAAGTAATTTTGAGATTTGTTTCAAGTACAAAAATGAACCAAAATAAATGTTTCAAGTACAAAAATAAAAACGAAAATAAATGTTTCAAGTACAAAAATAAATCAAAGTAAAATCCAATGCGACGGATGTGCTTGCTTTTTACTACATAACAAATTAAACTTTGGTGTAATATTCGACACTACTGGACGTAAAGCACCTTCTACATTTTTTCAGTATTGAACAAACATCATCATCATCATCATCATCGTTGTTTAACGTCCGCTTTCCATGCTAGCATGGGTTGGACGATATGACTGAGGACTGGCAAACCGAATGGCTGCACCAGGCTCCAATCTAATCTGGCAGAGTTTCTACAGCTGGATGCCCTTCCTAACGCCAACCACTCCGAGAGTGTAGTGGGTGCTTTTACATGCCACCGGCACAAGGGCCAGTCAGGCGGTACTGGCAACAGCCACACTCAAAATGTTGTTTTTTATATGCCACCTGCACAGGAGCCAATCCAGCGGCACTGGCAACAACCTCGCTCAAATGTTTTTTCACATGCCACCGGCACAAGTAAGGCAATGCTGGTAACAATCATGCTCAAATGGTGCTATTTACGTGCCACTGGCATGGAAGCCAGACAGTGCTGCTCAGGCAATGATCATGCTCAGACGGTGCTGTTGATGCTCAAGGGTTAAAGCTGAAAAAGTCGTTTCACATTGGTATGTGGTGCTACATGACAAAAGAACATGTAATACCATTTCAGAAATTGTGGGAAATTCAGCTTTAGCTCCAATCCAGAATTCAGTCAAAGATGTTTTTGTAAATTCAAGTTTCGAGTTTGAGTCACTCGATGGCTCAGCGAATTCCTCTTGGGCTTTATACAGCAGAGGATTAATATCATCAATATCAAATGAAAATGGTTTCTGAATCCAAGATAACTTTTTGAAATTAAAATTCGATTTGAAGTATTTGTGAAACTGTTTTTCTAGGGTCTATAATAATTGTTGCAATTAAATTTTTACAATTATTCTTTTCAATTATGAAATCGTCAGATAGCTCCCTTGTAGATAAAGCAACTAAGGGTATGAAGCCAGGAAAAGCCCCTGACCCATCAGGAATCACTGCTGAGATGCTTAAAACATCTGGTGGTGTGGGCTATGGCCTAGTCACCCACATTGTAAACCAGGTAGTTCATGATGGAGTTATATGCGTGTAGGCATCTTAAGAGTCTTTCAGCAATTCTATTAATGACCTTTTCATTGGTCCACAGATTAGATAGGGATTCCTTGGAGCAGGGTCAGCATCTCCTGGAAATGATATTGTATGGTCTTGCATGCCTTACTATGGACTAAGTTATGTTCTACTTCAGTCACCATACAAAATTTGCCAAAGATGTTGAATGTTTCTTATTGATTCTCTTGAAGCTGGTGACATGGTTGAGATAACATGAATTAGCTGTCTGTCCAATGTAAACATACTGCCCTCCCCTTGTGTGCACAGTACATTTATATAAAAGATTTGTATTCATACAGAGGTTTATCAATGGAAATTTTGATTTTTTTCTGCATGTGCATTTATCATATTTATTTGTATACATGGCAGTTTTGATTTCATTTTCTGACATTGTAACCGTGTTAGCTATCTCATAAGTATTTCTATTATTATAATTTTGCTATTATTGGTGCTTTTCATTGCAGTTTACATCTCCTTTTTTTTTAGTATTTAGGTGCGTATGTTCGCTAGATCCAGTAGGTGAGTTATTGAACTGTTGTCATATTTTACTATTGTTTATGCAGTGCATAAGCTTCTCTAAATCAGCAGAGTTAATGTAGGATACCTTCACAGTGTGCCAATTAAAACTAGCTGATATCGCTTTGGCTTAGGAAAACATTTGTCCAAAGCAGCAAAACATTTTCCAGCGATCTTGGTTGAAATATACGAACCGAAAATTGGGTTGAACCAGAGGACATCCTGATTCCTATATATACATTATGCTTGTATGTATTTATATGTATGAATGTGTGTATATATATATATATATATATATATATATATATATATATATATATATATATATATATATGTTAATATTTGTAGTTTACATGAATTGTTGTAAAACAGAGTTAAAGTATTTTAGTGGGTCATGATAATGCAAAACCAAAAATGACAACAGTTTACACTATTCCATATTATGTTTCAACATTCCCATTTTTGAGTAGTCTTTATCAAGATAAAAATGGAGAATGAGCTTATATCTGATCTGCACATATGTATGGGTTGGAGGGTATAGTGTTTGTAGATTAGTTATATTAGCCAATTAGCTGCACACAGCTCTTATCTGTTGTTGAGAGAAGGATTTAATTTATTGATAAGGATAGCTTCCTAATTCCACAAACTTCCAATATCGGAAGTTTGTGGATTAAGGGGCTATTTTTATTGATGGATTATTACTAAATTGTTCCTACACATCTGATGAATATAAAGCTCCTCAAAAGCGCTTGTACACTTTGGTTTCCAAAGCTGCTGTGCTTTTTGATTAAGTAGGAAAATGAGAAAAAAAAAAGGTTGTGATATGTCCTGACACCCCATCACCACTATCTTTTATTCATTTCCAGCTGAGGCATACATGTATATCCTCTTCAGCAAGACCCCTGTTCTTATTTGTACATGTATTTTTCAACTAGAGACACATCTGCAGAAATGTCATGACCACAATATTACAGCCAGTATCAAAGCTACAGCATGTTGTCATTATTGTTGTAGGTGTCACCACCTCCTCCTCCTCCTCCTCCTACCCTCCTTCCTCTTCTTCTCATTCATCTCCACTTCCATCTCCTTCTTCTTCCTCTTCCTTCTCATTCCCCTCCTCCATCCTCCCATCCTCTCCTTTTCCCTCCTTCCTCCTCCTCTTCCACTTCCTCTCTTCTCATCTTCCCTCCTCATCCTCCCTCTTTCTCTTCATCACTCTTTCTTCTTCCTCTTCCTCCCTCTTTCCCCTCCTTCTTCCTCCTTCCTTTTCATCCTCCTCCCACTTCTTCTTCCTCCCTCTTCCTCCTCCTCTAAAGTCCATCCTCCATACTTGCATAGGATGGTTGGTTTGACAGGATTGGATGATTGAATGAAAAACTTCTGTGCTCCAGTGTATGCTTTGACATAGATGTCCTTCCTAACACTTACCAAATTACAAAGTGCACTGGGTGATGTTTTATTTATTGTCCATGGCATTAATACTAGTGGGGTCACTGTGTGGATTTCAAGACCAAATTCATCTTCAGCTGAGTGAAGCTTTATTTGGCGACGAGACGTTAAAGTATAAGAGAAAGTGCCAGAACAAAGCAGGTTCCTTGCATTACAGGAGTCACTTGGCTACCCACATTATAGAAGAGAGATTAGGATTAACTGAAGTGGAACTAAAAAGGGAGATAAAATATTAGTGATGAGGTACCAGGGTGAATGCTCAAGGTAGAAATTGGAAATCTGAGGACTGAGGAGGCTATTTTCATTAATGTTTACTGTTTTGTTAAGATAAACATTTGTATGCTGAGGGTGCTACTCTAAACAATCTTCAAATGCTGATGTTGATGTCTCATTAAGCAATGAAGCAATTCTATAGGTGTTTCAGCCTCTTGTGCCATGACACCAGAGCTGCCTGGGACCACATATTAATGTAGGTCTCAGCTTTGCTGAGTCAGACGTTGTGACTCAGGGCCAGATGTTTCTACCATTCCCAATGCTCTGTTTTATTGCACCACTTGCCCTCTCTCTCTTGAACCAGATAAATGTCTTGCTTTCTTAGCAGCTTCTGACGATTTTCTGGCAACATCTTTTCTCTATCTTTTCTCTCCTTTGCAGCTTGTCCAAAACTCCTGAGCATCAATCGACAACACAGTCAACAACCATATGACAAAAATTTGCTAATAGACCACTACCAATAAGTATGTTACAAACTTTATGTAGCTGCGCAAATCAGATTTCTGCTCTGCTTTTGGTTGTGAATTTTTTAACATTTTCTCTTGTTAAAAGGGTTTTTAATCCCAAATAATCTAAATATATGATCGAAATATAAACTGTTGTTTTTGCTTTAGTCTTTCTTTTGTCCATTTTGTATACAATTTGCATTGCAGTGACTTTCTGAATTGGATATATAAATATATATTCATATACATACATATTATGCACGCACACACATTATATGCATATAGGTGTGTATGTTTGTGCATATGTATATATAAATATATATACATATATGTATATATATATCTATATATACACACATGAACACAAACACATGCACCACACATCTCTCTCTTTCTCTCTCTCTCTCTCTCTCTCTCTCTCTCTCTCTCTCTTTGTACATGTATATATATATATATAATATGTGTGTGTATGTATGCATGTATGTATTTGGAAACTACTTCATTTAATGAGTGCTCTTCTCTTTCATTTGAACATATATGTGTGTGTATGTCTATCTATCTATCTATTTATCTATCTATCTATCTATATATATATATATATATATTTACACACACACACACATACATGTACATTAACACACATGCACACACACATACACACACACACATATATGTACCTGTGTATACTAATGTATATGTGCATGCATGTATGCATATAGGTATGTATGTATAGGCCTAAGCTTTTATACGTAGTGTGTATGTCTGCCTCTATTGAATCTTCCATTATCTTACAGTTGTAAAAACAGTGCAAAAGGTTAAGCCATAAATCTAAAACATTGAATGCAGTGTTACACCTTGTCTGACCCCATAAGATCAAAGAGTTTCAGCTTTAATAGTCCAGTTGTTTTAAGTGTTTTTAATAATCGTAATATGGTTGCTCGATTCTGTCAGTATTTCCTTCCATCAATAACTTTCAGTAACATATTTCACGATGAGAGAGCAAAGAAGAAGAATTATGAAGAACAATTATGTGAATAAAATTGTTCAGAGAAAGGCAGAAAGTAAGTCTGCATTGAATATAGTGAGAAACATCTGAAAACTGTTCTCCCAAGATTATTGATTTGTCCAACAGAATTTCTTTTGATTATATTTGGTCAAATCTCAGTTGCTTTTATTTATTTAGTCTGTTGAAGAATACCACAGCCCAAAGCAAGCTATTTTCTGTTTTGTTTGTTCTTATTTGTTGTAGTTCTCGTTTTGCTAAATTGGAAAATAATTGGCTGTGGTTTAATATAGTTTATGTTCAATTGAAAATAGGTTTACATAGGGCTTTAGGGGAGAGGGATTAAGATAAAGGTAATAATATGTAGGTGTTAATGTAATAAATGCTGAGTTTGAAACGCTGAAGTGCTAGGGTTAGAATAAGCACAGGTAAAAGGGTCAGTACATGTGAAAGTAGATTTAGTTCATTTAAGTGCAGATAAGAGAGAATAAGTGCAGTATTTGTACAGAGTTGATATAATTAAGTGTAATGTTGGTACAGCAATAGAGCAGGTAAATGCATGTAAATGCATACAAATATATGTCTAGTCTGAGGGTGTTGCATGTCAGTATATGCAGAGACAAGGTTCAGGAATGGATTGCATTGGACTACCCATGTTCAGTCCACTGCAGGATGAGGGCCTCAACATTTTTCCTCCACCAATCACAGTTTGATGTAAAAGCCATGGATTTGAACTTGTGATGATGCTGTTTTGATAAGCTTAGTTTCCTCACTGGCTTGACATGGTTTGTCAGAGAGATGCAGTTTTTATACTCTTACCCAAGCTTCTTACTACACAGCCAGTTTTAAGCATTGAATATGCATTTAATGTGATAGCACGAATTTAAAAGATTTATCCAAAAACGTTATTTAGCTGTTATTTATAGCACCCCTCACAACTACTTCAATGACAAAAAGAAACGAGTAAACAACACATATTTTGTAGTTTTAAGCAGTCAATACGCATTTAATGTGATAGCACAAGCTTAAAAGATTTATCTAAAAACAAAATAGCACATTACAAATTAAATATTTAAAAAAAAAAAAACATTTTGTTGACCCGTTCATAAATTTATATGCTCCATCGTCAACAGATAGGTAAAACAAGTGGTTTCAATGTATTTGTCAATACATGCTTTCTTGCAGACAAAAGAGTTCTCATGTTCTGCTTGTTACTATGGAAACAGACATGAATGTGTCTGTGGCTTATGACTGGCTAGAATTACCCAAAATTTTCAAACTTTAATTGCTAATAATTCTTTACTTATTAATTTTTAATGAAAATGATTTTGACGTCACCCATTAGCCTATAACAGTGTACCATTAAACTGAATATGAAATCAATTCAAACAGAATTAATACTGGTAGCCAAACTGAATAGATCTTGTGGTAGTGCTAACTGGTGACTCATAATTTTTCATTATTCCTTGGGTTTCTTAGTTATGGCATCTACTTCATCCATTTATTTATTTTTTTGCAAAACTGACCCATGGCTTGTTGCACTGGACATCTCATTATTTTAGCTACTATTGGTGCCTTTTTTATTATTTAAATATCTTCAGAACATCATCATTGAAGAAAATATTTTATTAATATGACATCACTTGTTTTATAAAAATGTGAAAGAGATGAAAATAAGAGACAGGATGAGATTCAAAATGACATTCTCCTCTTCCAGCTAAAAAAAGGATCAGATGAGAGGAAAAACATATGCGATATTTTCGCTGATTCAGCTGAAAAGTCTATCAAAGTACCATCATCACCATCATCATCATCACCATCATCAGCACCAATGCTTTACCCATCAACACCACTAGCAAAACCAATGTCTGATGTTGAAGGTTGTTGTTGCAACTCTGATACCACTACTACCATCACTACCACCACCACAATCACCAATACCAGCACTACTACCACTACAACTACCACCACCACTACTAACTATTAGCAAGCCATATATATATTTCACAGTTTCTGTCTATCGAATCCACTTGCAAGGCTTTGATAGGGTTGAGGCTATAGTAGAAGACGTTTGCCCAAGGTGCCATGCAGTGGGACTGAGCTTAAAACCATGTGGTTGGGAAACAAGCTTCTTATTTCTTTGTTGCCCACAAGGGGCTAAACATAGAGGGGACAAACAAGGACAGACAAAGGGTTTAAGTCGATTACATCGACCCCAGTGCATAACTGGTACTTAATTGGAAAAGTCTTTTAAGTTTCGAACCTACACTCTCTGACAGAAAGGATTAAGAGGAAAAAAATGGAGAGAGAAGGAAAACAACGGTG
>NC_068990.1:13188981-13194726 GCF_001194135.2 Octopus bimaculoides
CACACACGTGTACAAATACATTGGCACATGTCAGTAAATATGCATTGCACTTTCCTATGTGAGTATATACATATGTGTGTATATGTGTGTGTGTGTATGAATGTATATATATATAGATAAGTATGTGTGTGTGTGTGTGTGTGTATTAGATCTGACAAAGACATGTTATAATTCCTTTAAAGTACATATTAATGTCCAACAAAGTGTTGGTATGCAAAAATCCTTTGATGTAGTTTGAGCAACATCAACACACTCTATAAATGTCAATAATTTAATCTGAAGTCAACAGGGGATATTTCGATAAATATAGAAATACAATTATGACTAACAACAACTTTTGAACACAGTCTAACATATGACTGAGTAGTGTTTTTCAGAACTGGTTTTGTGTTGACGGGTCAGACGAGGTCACTGGTTCTTTTGCCAACAACATCATATCAATGATGATGCCTGTTATTGCTGTTGTTGTTGTTGTTGTTACTCTTCTTATTTAGCCCCAGGTAAGCCCTGATTGAGAAGACGTATGGTCAAGAATATTCCAGCTAAGACCATCCTGTTTGATTTGGGTTATGCCTGTGGACTTTCTTATCGCTTTGACAAATGACGGTTCAGTAAGACACAGCTGCCTTTAAGGTAGTGGAGATGAAATGAGTTTAGTGAGAGAATAAAGTGTGCTGTACTTATGAAGCTTTCTGTATGTTTATAGAGGCCAAGGAAGGTTGCAGAGTTATAAATTGGAAACTATTGATGAATGTTTTAGAATTGTGCTCTAGAAATTGTAATTTCTATTCAGAAAACCACAGATTTTAAAAACAGTCATTCTTAACCCCTTTCTTTTTCATAACACCTCAATGCCTAGCATCCACCTGAGTGGTGAGTGAGGTATCACAACTAAACTAACTTAACTCGGATCATAATTTATAAATTTTACTCTAAAAATGGATTGTATAAGCTTTTAACAGTGAAATGACAAAAAAATATTAATCAAGACTGAAGTTGTTAATTTACTTTATACATTGCTAATTAATGATTTCCCTGGCCCTAATGGGATCTCATTTTATTTTAATGACCATAACCAGTTATATCAATTATAATATAATTACTAGAAATGATACATTTCTAAATCTCTCAGAGAGACTTAAGCAGTAGTGATATGATAAAGTAGTTATATGCTGTCAACTTAACGTGACAGTCCCAAGAAGGGAATCATACTACTGCTATTTAGCCCTAGGAAGCTGCACAGGCATGGCTGGGTGGAGGTGCTTGTCTCCTCCTCGTAAACATAAGGACACAGGAAATGTGTCAAGGCCAACAGGAAGCGGTGCAGCTTCCTAGGGCTAAATAGCAGTAGTATGATTCCCTTCTTGGGACTGTCACGTTAAGTTGACAGCATACAACTACTTTAATATAATTACTACTATTGGTAAAATAGTATGTTAATTATGTTACCTTGCCAACCCCCAAAGTCTAATGCCCCTTCGGGGGTGCTTGCACCCATGTGTGTACCCACGTTCATTCTGTCATGCTTGAAAGCCTGGAAGAAATTTTGCTGGTCAGCTGTTGTAGGTTGTTTTTCCTGGTTGTGTAGTTTTCTTCTGTCAAGAATGAAGTTATTTTTTAACTTTTCTTTTATCTGTTTTAATCATTAGACTGTAGCCATGCTGGAGCACCGGCTTGAAGGATTATAGTTGAACAAATTGCCTCTAGTACTTGTTTGTTTGTTCTTATGTCTGGTCCCATTTGCTAAACTACAAAGTTATGGGGATGTAAACAGACCAATACCAGTCGTCAAGCAATGTTGGGGGACGAACATGGATGCAAATACACACACACTTGCACACACACACACACATGCACACACACACATACATACACATACACATGTATCTGTACACACACACATACACATACATACGTGCACACACACACACATATACATACACTGAATAGTTTTTTGTATTTGATGTTCTCTGGTGTTATCGGTGAGAATGAGGACACCGGCACGGGGCCCAGTCAGTCAGTGACCATTCGAGCATGATCATTACCATTCTCGCCTTGCTGGCACTTGTGCCAGTGGTACGTGAAAAACAGCATTCGAGTAAGGGTGTTACCAGTGCCACTGGACTGGCCCCTGTGCAGGTGACATGTACAACCACCATTTGAGTGTGGCTGTTGCAAGTACCACCTGACTGGCTCTCGTGCTGGTGGCATGTAAAAGCACCCACTACACTCTCAGAGTGGGTACACGTGTCTGTGGAGTGCTCAGCCACTTGCACGTTAATTTAACGAGCAGGCTGTTCCGTTGATCGGATCAACTGGAACCCTCGACGTTGTAAGTGACGGAGTGCCAACAAGCGAGTTCACTGTGGTAGTTCTTGATGTTGTCAAACCAGGATTTTCTCAGTCTGTCTCTCTTTTGCCCTCCCTCAACTGTGCCCTGAAGAAGGTTTTGGCCAGGGAGTTGTGGCAAGAATGATCTCGTACACCTATAATAAAAGACATTCCAGTTATGGCCATCCCATCTTTATACAAACATCTTTTCAAGACTACATTACACTCTATATTTTTCATTTTTTTTCGAAAGATGTTAGGGTCATGATCTGGAAGTAGAATCGGTTGCTGATGCAAGAAGCGGTGGTGGAGGTGGTGGTGGCGGTGGTGGCAGTCGTCGTCGTGATGAAGGTGGTGGTGGTGGTGGTGGTGGTGTTGAGGAAGGCATAAATTCGTTATTATTAATCTTTTTTTATATATTTTAATTACATCCCACCCTCTCTTCTTTCAGCTCCACCAAAGCCATAATCCCCATCACCACAACTTATAAATCATGCCATTTTAATAGGATCTTTTATACCATATAATATGAAAATAGATCTGTGAGCAGTTTCTTGCCAACTTACATCATCATAATCAACATTCTCATCCTCATCATCATCATCAGCTTCACCATAACTTTTTCTCTCATTTTTCTTTCAGCCATTTTGTTTCATCTTCTCTCTCTCTCTCTCTCTCCCCTTTTCTCTCTGTCTGTCTGTCTGTCTGTCTGTCTCTCTCTCTCTCTCTCTTTCTCTCTCTCTCTCTCTCTGTATGTCTGTCTGTCTCTCTCTCTCTCTCTTTCTCTATCTCTCTCTCACTTTCTCTCTCTCTCTCTCTCTCTGTACGTCTGTCTGTCTGTCTGTTTCTCTCTACTTATTTACTTCTCCCTTCCTCTCTGCCATGCTCTCTCTTTCTCTCTTCCTCTTTTCTCTCTTACTCTCTCTCTCACTTTCTCTTCCTTTCTTCTCTCTAGCCCTTTTCTCTACTCTTTGTCTCTCTCTCTCTCTCTTGCTTTCTTTCACTTTTTCTCACTTACTCTCTCTCTCTTCCTTTCTCTTCATCTCTGCTCTCTACACCTTTTCTCTCTCTCTCTCTCTCTCTCTCTCCCTACTTATTTACTTCTCCCTTCCTCTCTACCCCTTTTCTTTCTCTCTCTCTCTCTCTCTCTCTCTCTCTCTCTCTCTCTCTCTCTCTCTCTCTCTCTACTCTACTCACCTTTATATCTACACGTCTCTCTTTCCCTGATCTCTAATTGTTTCTTTCTCTATCTCTCCCCTCTCCTTCTCTCTTCTCTCTCCTTCTCCATCTTTCTTCCTCTCTCACTCTCTCACCCTCTCAGTCCCTACATTTCTCTACCCCCAACCCTTGCATTACCTCCAACATTCTCACCCTATCTTACTCACCTTCTGTCTTTCTCACTCCCTCTCACCCCCCTCTCTGTCTCTCTACCTTGCTCTGTCTGTCTCTCTCTTTCTCCCTTTCCTCTTCACATTAACAAACTCATACCATAAAGTCCATACACACACACACACAATAATCTCTCTCCACCTCTCTTTGTCTCTCTTATTCCCTCTATCTCTCTTCCTCTCTCCATCTCCTTCTCTCTCTCTTTCTCTCACTCCATACCTCACTCTCTCTTTTGCTACAATTCTCTCCACCTTCTTCTCACGCTGCTTCTCACTTTCTCACCCTATTTTCTTCCTCCCTGTCACTCTTTTTCTCTCTCTCTCTCTTCACCTCTCTCTCTTACTTTTCTCCTCTCTCCCCCTCTCTCTCAGTCTCCCTTTCTTCTCCACATTGAAAACTCACATGCAATGTCTGTAAACACATGTGTACAATAACCAAATTCCAGTTTGTCACTTTCAAATATGGTCTGTTTCTTATAATCTTTATCACATTTATTAACGCTAAATATAACTGTACAATACTCCATACAGCTTATAGATTTAATCAATTCTCTACAAGAATATATTTTTAACCTTGTTCTTAAAAACAAAAAGAACCAAATTGGGGTTACAACCCCAAGAAAGAACATGCTAACAAAGGACCTTCTAGAGAGTTAATTGACTTGTTAGAAATAGCAACTAATTCTTTGAATTATACTTACTGTGCTTGTATGGTTTAGAAGCTTGCTTTGCAGTCATGTGGTTTTAGGTTAGGTTCAGTTTCACTGGGTAGAATCTTGTACAAGTGTCTTCTTTCGGTAGCATTAAGTCCTGGAATGTCTCCAGAATGGTTTCAGAGACAGAGACGAAAGGTTTAACGCCAGGTCATTCCTGATCAGGCAAACCTATGATCAGATATATCCCAGCCATGATCATCCAGCTTTTACCACCAACACAGTCTATGTTGTAGCACATCAACTAATCACTCACCATATTTGTATGATATTGTGCAATCTCCATGCTGTATGACTTGAAAAAGATTTAGTTACTATCTTTAGTAGATTGAGTGACCACATTGTAACTCCCTTGTTGAAACCATAGGCGACACACACACCTATTCAATTATCTCAATCAATATATATATATTTAAGTTTCTACCAATTGCTAGCCTCAATGGCACTTACAAACCATTCATTTATGTATAGTTTCATATTACCTGCCACACTACAGAACATGAACTCCTGTCAAATTCATGGTTCAATGAATACAATATAAAGTTAATTGTTCTCCAACAAGCACTCCAGCAGCTGTCTCATAGAAATCTGTAGTTTCATGCTCTGATACGGATCCAAATCCAAATTGCATTCTAACCATTATAATTTTCTCCTGAGCTTGCTTTGCTATGATTCTATCTCTATATTGGTTCCTTGTTTCCATTCTCTAGTGCATCACCTTTGCAGTTACAGCTGCTGATAAAATTGCAAATACACCAGTTGTACAAGATAATATCTCCAGCTTTAAAAATGATAACCAGGAAGGTGTTAGATAATCTGTCAAATACTTCACAGATTACACCTTATCACAAGCACTGTTCTACAGACGTAGCACAGGCATTTAAGGTTCAGTCATCACCATCAGCAACAGCAGCAGCAGCCACATCAGCAGTTTTTTCATTATCTTAACATCCACTTTTCCATGTAAGCATGGATCGGTTGGAATTTATTGAGGCAGGTTTTCTACTGATAGCACTCAACTGTTTCCAAGTAAGGCATTTTTTTTATCCCCGTGACCTCCTAACAAGTTTTTTTTATGGAAGATCAGAAAGGATAGTGATACGTGTTTACAACTATTACACAATGTTAAAGGTAAGGTGACAGTAATATGCACACACACACACACACACACACACACACACACACACACATAAACAAATACTCTGCTGATGTTGTTGAAATTCAAATGAAGGAACTTTGGATCTAGGTCAAAAACTGACTCTTTCTCTATTGGCAAGAAATCTCGAAGTAAAACTTAATAATAACATGCAAGC
>NC_068990.1:13194736-13202331 GCF_001194135.2 Octopus bimaculoides
CACACACACACACACACACACACACACATATATATATATATAATATAGATTTAATCAAAAAGATTAAATGTGGTACTTAAAATGTTTGAGGCACCAGAATTTGGTAGGGTAAAAACCAAAAACAAAATCAAGAGATTTGGTGAATAAAATTTAAAGAAAAGCAACAAAAATTCAGTAGGCTATAGCAGTACATATGTTTCGTACAAACTTCATTTATTCATGTAGTGAGAACACTACATAAAATGTACAATGAAAATGTACTCCTCAGTTGTATAATGGAATGTCATTTTGTAGATGCGTGCAAAAAACAAGACAACTTCTTTTAGTTTCCATCTACCAAATCCATTCATAAAGCTTATAGTAGAAAATGCCCAAGTTTTCACACAGTGAAATTGAACCTGAAACTTTGTGGTTGGAAAGCAAACTTCTTACCACACAGCCATGCCTGCACCTACAAAACATCAAAATAATTTCTACAGTGATACAGTGCAGTTTAGCAGAATAAGCAGTGTGAGTATTCTATAATTCGCAAGAGAATGTGTGCTTTATTACCTAGCAACAATGTGAAACAGATCTAACTTTGGTGGCATACCAAAGAAGAAGACTATAAGTTGTCATTGCATTTGCCAGAAATTGCTACTAAATTTTGTTCAAGTTATACTCGACCAGAATAAAAAAATAGATATATCAGATTATTTAATCAGGAATACACAATGCCTGAAAAAAGATGGAATGGCCATGTTTGGATACACTTTGATTAAAGGTCTACTTGATCACAGCTGACCTATGACTAAACAACAGCAACATGATTTAGTCACACTGTATGAAAATAAAGACTTTACCATCTTCTGATGCTTCACTATGTAATGGCAATAATTTTAAGTGAGTGTTATGATACTTTAAGCAATTGTTAAATTTCTATATCTCAGCAGCTTTTATGAAAATCCTATAGCAATTATTTTCTCTTTATTTCTCTACGAGAACTACAGTTATGATTATAAATTCCTAACCTGATATTTACATCCATTATTTTATGTTATCATATTTGACAGCATAAAAGACAAATTTTTTTTTGTTTTTAAAAAAAGAAAGAATGTCTCAGAAAAGTCATTCTAGGTCCTATATGCTAAGTTGTTTTTAAAATCGGTTTCAAATCTTAATAATACAAAGTTAGTAATTTTAAGGAGAGACTAAATTGATTACATCTACTGGTACTTATTCTATCAACCCCAGAAGGAAATAAGGTTGCTTTTGATATTACATACTTTAATAAGGTGGTGTCCTAGCAGAATCCATATCAGGACAATTACCCACCTAAGACAATTATCCCCTCCCCTAGGACAATTCCCCCTGATGACAACTACCCCCAGGACAATTACCCCCCTTAGTTAATTACCCCATCTCCAATATAGTAAGAAATTTTAAATCATGTTGTCTTTGAAGGGGTTATTGTCCATGGGGTGGGGGGGGTAAACGTCCTAGACTCAACAGAATCATCAGCATGCTGGGCAAAATGCTTCGAGGCATTAGGGTTCGGGTTAGGCTCTGAATTCAAATTCCAACAAGGCTGATTTAGCCTTTCATCCTCTCAGGGTTGATAAAGTACCATCTGAATACGGGGGTCGATGTAATTGACTTATCCCCCTTCCCCCAAACTTGCTGGCCTTGTGCCAAAATTTGAAATCAGTTTTACATGCTTTAATAAGGTGGTGAGCTGGCAGAATCATTAGCATGCCAGGTGTAATTAATGCTTAGTGGCATTTTGTCTATCTTTACATTCTGAGTTCAAATTCCACCAAGGCTGACTTTACCTTTTATCCTCTCTGGGTTGATAAAGTAAATACCAGCTGAACATTCTAGCCGATGCAATTGACTTACCTCCAACTCCTGAAATTGCTGGCCTTGGTCAAAATTTAAAACTAATATTTCATGCTTTAGTGCACTAAAAACATATTTTCCTGAATAGGCACTGCTGAAATTAGGTTGCACTTTATATGACCATACATCTGTTATACTAATAATAATTTATTATTTTATGTGCCCTTTTAAAGCCTAGCCAGGCTCATTGGTCCGGTTTCCCGGTTTCTATGGCATATGTGTTCCCCCTATCAGCTGGACGGGACACCAGTCCATCGCAGCATTACTCAAGAAATATGAAGAAAAAGTGAGAGAAAGTTGGGGCGAAAGAGGTCGCCACCATCCCCTGCTGGAGCCTCATGGAGTTTTAGGTGTTTTCGCTCAATAAACATACACAACGCTCAATCTGGGAATCAAAACAGTGATCCTCCGACCACGAGTACGCTGCCCTAACCACTGGGTCATTGTGCCTCCACTAATAATAATGGTAAGTCTTAAATTTATTCTATGGTTTAACCATTTTGTTAGCATATTTCTTTTGACATATACTAACTTTGTTTCAATTGAATTTTAAAATAATAAAGAATTTAGTAAAATAACTTTCTCATTATTTATCTGGTGTCTGGAACAAATTAACATATTTTGAGAGAACATTTTAATTTAGATCACTTTAAAACAATAAGTTTGTACCATAAAACCAGGTGGTCAAAGGTGGATTGGTATCAAAATGGTTAAACAGAGATAGAATATTTGTCAACAAGGCATTTATCAAAAATTCCAAGACAAGGAAGCTATTCTATTCTGAGACAAAACCCTAGCCAGAGTACTTGCAACACTGTATTTTTAAAAATTAGTTTTGAATGGCCTTATCAAATGATGACGCGTAGTACTTACAATGTTTTACTGGAACCTCTTATAGTGATAAGCAGAAAAAATGTAGATCTAGTTATCCTCAGGGATCTGGTCCAAATAAGTGATCTTTATTAAAGGTACTCAAAGATTAGGAGGTGAAATTTTAGCTGAGTGATGCATTAACTCAGTGGTTCTCAATGATTTTTGACTTCATGACATATTAGAGATCAAATATAAAAATTACTGGTGAACACTCCTTTTTTAAACCATAGATTTCAAGAAGCATTGGTGAAATAAACATCAGAAATGCTTTGCTCCTTACATGCCCACAGTTCAGTGAGAATAACATTGGAGTAATAGGAACAAAAGTAACCAACTGTGTGAATGCACACAAACTGCAAGTTAAAGGTTCATCTTTTAGAAATTTTCCATGAAGAAAACAACTAGACATTTGTGCAAATGGAAAATTCAAAATATTCACAGTTTTACAAAATAAAAAATGAAAATGATTGACTACAAAAGACAAAGGAATAATACTTTATAAAAATTCTAAATCTGAAAGTAAACCAGAACTAGTCAACACCATTACTAAAAACAACTTTCTTTCAAAACATATGTGTTTGGAAAGTTGAACTTTGAAAGTGTTCATACACAAAACACACACTATACAAAAACATCTTTCCCAAAGGTTTGTGACATTCTGTTTTTTTAAGTAACTTTTAAAGATATTTGATAAATTTTAAAAAGATTTTCTTTAAATATTGTAACTGTACCAGTAAATTTTGAAAAAACATTTAAACACACACACATATACATACACACGCACACACACACACACATACATGAGTGTGTTTATATGTGTATGTGCATGTTTGTGTGACTTCATCTTTCCTTCCTCTTATATGTTTGTTGGTTTGTAAACAATAACAATGAGGATGATGTCATTTCTTTAAAGTCCACCATGAAATCACGTCAAGGCAGTTTGCTGTCTGATGGACTGAGAGATTATTACTTCACTTGGAAAGACAGGGGTAGGTGGGGGGGTTAATAACAGAAAGGGCATACAATTACAGAAACCTCTTCCTTAATGTAGTCTCATCGGATTCATGTAGGCATTGGAAAAGTAGACTCTAAAACTATAAAGATGATGACAACAATGGCAACAACGAGGATATGTATGTCTTTTCTTTTTTTTGCAGTATTTTGTATTGAATTCTTATTCACTTCAGAAGCCAAAAATAACTACACAAAATATTACTCAGAGTTTCATGTAATCATTCTTCAGATAGCTGTGATAATCAGGACACATTCATGAACACATATCCATAAACGCTTATAGATATTCATAATTTATCAATTACTGTATTAGACTGAATTACCACAGCCGTCTAATGACGGTTACATGAAACTCAGTGTAACAGTTTGTGAATTTTTTTTTGTTTTCAATAAAATAGTTTTTTACTCTACCTTTCGTATTCGAGCACTACTCATTCCACCTTGTTTTGCTCTTATGTGCTGACTTGTGTGTGTGTGTGTGTTTTAATTTATTTATGTATTTACTTATTGAATGACATAATAGACAAATTATAACAAAAATATGAATTATCCACGTGACATAGTCATTGTTTTTATAATTTATTCTAGAACAATCAAGGGAAATATAATATTTCACCAGCTATATCAACCCACAATACTTCGATCTGTAACTAATTTGATAAGTACCAATGCACAAGACTCCTGACTCTTGTGTCATGGCATTGCTTCTGCTAAATATTTATAGAAATATACATATACTCATATTTTGAATTCTGTTTTACCTCTTTGCAATTCCAAGCACTCATATATGCATATATATTCTTTTATTCTTTTATTTATTTCAGTCACTTGGCTGCAGTCATGCTGGAGCACTGCCTTTAGTTGAAAAATCGATCCCAGTTGATTACTTTGTAAACTTAGTACTTATTCTATCGGACACTTTTACTTTGCCAAACCGCTAAACTCACCAACATCGGTTTTCAAGCGACGGTGGGTGGGTGGGGGATGGACGAACAGAGACGCATAAAAATATATTTATATATATATATGACGGGCTTCTTTCAGTTTCTGCTTCCCAAATTCACCCACAAGGCTTTGGTTGTCCTGAGGCTATAGTAGAAGACACTTGCCCAAGGTGGCATGCAGTGAGACTGAACCCGGAACCATGTAGCTGGTGACTACACTGTCACACCTGCACCAATGTATAATATATATATATATATATATATATATATATAAGTAGTATACACACACACACACACACACACACACACACACACACACACATATATATACTTAGATGTATGTGTGTGTGTGTTATAGTATGGCGTGTTGAATTCATATTCACTTCAGATGCTTGACACCTCTTATGTGCAATGTCTTTTCCATGAAAGTGAGACCTGGAGGCAGTGTGAAAGAAAGACTTCAAGGAATAAACAGTCATTACCACCACAGCTAGCAGAACAATCGATTCTAATGACCAAATCTTTTAAAATGAAAATTAATGTTAATAATATTAATAACAACAATAATAATAATGACTATAGTAATTAATAGAATTATGGTTGTGTATATGTGTTCATGTGTGTGTTGTATTTAAATCATAATTCCTTTTTGTTTTTTAATTTCTGAATTGATTTTGAGAAATATTTACACATATCTTATGCATTTCTTTTTTGACATTTTGTCCAATAATTAAAATGCAGATTTGATAAAGTGATGTACAGACATTGATTAATTTCTGGGAGAATTATCTTTGCCTTTCTTTTTCTCTTTCTGTTTTTCTGTCTTTCTTTCTCTCTCTGTTTCGTTTTTATTTTTTTTATTTTTTTTCTCAAAAACTAACTTTATTTTTGTTGAGTGTTAATGAAAAATTGATTACAAGTTTATTGAATGTTGATTGAAGAACATTGTTGAACAATAACACATGTAGAATCACAAAAAACAACAAAAAAATAAAACACATTAAAATACATAGAATAAAAGATGGTGTTTAGATTATAAAATTATATCGGAAATAATTGTTATGATGGCAAGTAATTTTTAATAATATGGTATTTAGACTATCAAGTGTAAGGAAAGATTGGAATGATTAGAGATAAATACTAATGATGTACATTTCTTATATGACCTTGTGCCAAAGTTAGGAATCTATAATCTATCTCCCATTGCATATGTAAAGGTAGACTCTCTGAGCAAACCAAAGACTACATGCAAGATTTGATTCCCGATTATATCTTTTCACTTGAGTGCTATAATATCTTTGTGGCCCTTGATAAAGTTGTAAATATCATATAATTGAATCTCTTTTACCTACTTCATAAACCTTAAATCTTAGAGCTGTGGAAAGTAAAATACCATAATATCTCACTTTTGCTAAATTTTAAGTTAATTTTCACTTGCTACTTCCAACCTAAAACATCTTAGAATTATCGAAGTGTATTCATACTAATGAATATTTACAGGCTTCTAGAATCTCTCACTGTTCATGCCATTAGCCATCCTATTCTTAAAATTCCTTGATTCAAGATGGGATCACAGCATCATGGAAAAGTACTTGCTAAAAACATCAAAATAAACTAATGACGAGGCTTCTATTTGGTTGCTACACCTGTCAGAAATTACAGCAAAATCTACCTCAAATTCTAACCTACTATTGGCCATGTCTGGCCGAAATCCTCTATCTGCTTTATGTTCAAATCTAGTCTTTCTCACCTACCCTACTTTGTAACACAAACCTCAATAACCTACAAAGTAAATTAGATTAAATACTTTCTTTTCACCATTTTTCGAAGGCATTCATACATGTTTCTACCCGTTCATCATAGTCAATATTGGGATATAAGGAAGAAACATCTATGGTTACCAAAAGACAGTTTTCGACATGGCTTTGGTGCTTAAAAAAGTTGTTGATTTTAGACGAATATAGGAACTTGATCCTTTTGCGACAGAGAGTAGAAAGCCATCCAGCTACTCTGAAATTTTGATTGTACAACATTCATATCTGCTGCACATTGTGTGTATAGGAGCAAATCTTCCGAATTTTTTGTGTAATTTGGAGAGACCATAAAATACAGGTGTTCTTTCTGACCGTAAAATCCTGGATTATTATCATTATCATTACTATTATTATTATTATTAATATTATCATTATCATTTTTATTATTATCATTATCATTTTTATTATTATTATTATCATCATCATCATTATCATTACTATTATTATTATTATTATCATTATCATTTTTATTATTATCATTATCATTTTTATTATTATCATTATCATTATTATTATTATTATAAAAGGCATCGAGCTGGCAGAATTGTTAGCATGCAGGATGAAATGCTTAGCAGTAGTTCACTGCCAAGGTTGACTTTGCTTTTCATCCTTTTGGTGTTGATAAATTAAATACCAGTGAAATACTGGGACCAATATAATCAACTAGTCCCCTCCCACAAAATCTCATGGCCTTGTCCCTTCAGTAGAAAGGATTATTATTATTATTATTATTATGTTTTTTTTTTCTTCTTTCTTCAAATTTTTTCCTATTTCTCGCCGAGTGTTTTCCGTACACCTAGGGCAGAGAAACGTTGTATGCATTCCCAATTTACACACGCAAATTCATAGGTAAAACATGTATTTAAGAAAAAAAAAATCATGAATGGATGTTGTTTTCACAGCCAAATTCTGTAGGAGTTTGCGGTGTGTTTCTCTTGGGTTGGCCTACTTAATACAAAGTAATAAGCATATATTACTTCTTTATATTCTTCCCGGTTCCATTTAATTCTTTTACATTTTGGATTTTGTGGTCGTTGTGGTGGTGAACTTTGGGGGCTTAATTTGGGACAAA
>NC_068990.1:13202876-13204992 GCF_001194135.2 Octopus bimaculoides
CATGATCAGAGATGCACATATTATCAGCCACAAAAAAATTATTATTATTATTATTATTATTATTATTATTATTCCTTTGTAATACAGTGTAGGTAAAAATGCACCGGAGTCTTTAGTCATCTGTCAAGTCACAACAAGGACCTCAGACAGATAATACTTTCCTTAAGATGTGTGCTGTGCCCAATAAGGCTGCTTTTTGCAAGACATCAATCTTGCATGGGATTTCCAGTTACCTTAAAAAATTTTGAAGTTTCAATGGGATTGAGCCCAATGCCCCGATCACCACTGGTATCACTTTTACATTACCCTCTCACATTCCATACAGTCTTGCCATTTCCACTTTCAATTCAGAGAACTTGGTGACTTTTTCCAACCTCTTTCCTCACAACATTCATGTCATTAGGTATGGCTACATCAATGATCTGACAGTATTTGTCTCTCTTATTCAATAGGACAATATCTGGCCAACGGCGTTTGATTACACGATCCATCTGAAAATCATAGTCCCAGAGTATCATTACTTTTCCAGCCTCCTGCATAACTTTACTTGGTACATGCTCATACCAGTTCTCTGTTACTTCATATTGGTATTTACAGCATATTATTATCATCATCATCATCATCATCATTATTATTATTATTATTATTATTATTATTATTATTATTATTATTATTATTATTATTATTATCATTATTATTGTTATTACTATTATTATTATTGTTCTTGTTATTTTTGTTATTATTATTACAATTATTATTAAGGCACTGAACTCACAGAATCATTAACCAGTTGGATTGAATGCTGAGCAGCATAAAGTCTGAGTTCAAATTCCATTGAAGTCAACTTGACCTTTTGTCCTTTCAGTGTTGATAAACTAAAGTTCCAGTGAAGTACTGGGGTGTTTATAATCAACAAGCCTCCTTCCCTTGTGTCTATGTCTATAATAGAAAGAATTATTATTATTTGTATTATTTTTTTATAAGTCTGGTATTTATTCTATTGACTTATTTTGCTGAACTGCTTGGTTAGAGGGATATAAACAAATCAACACTGATTCTCAAGCAGTATAGTACAGACAAGCACAAACACATTGAGATACACACACAAACATGCTCATATATGACAAGCTTCAGCACAGTTTCCATCTACCAAATTCACACATAAGGCATTGGTCATCTCTGAGCTATAGTAGAAGACACTTGCCCAAGGTGCCATGCTGGGGGACTGAACCCTAAACTACATAACTGCAATGTTGCAATGAAGGCTTCTTAACCACACCACCATGCTTGTTAATGTTTGAAGACGAAAGAATCTAATTGAAGATGATCCCTTCATTAAAGAAAGAGGAGTAACAAATTATCTTAACTGTACAATTAACAAGCTGTTCAATTCCTCAGAGGTTAGAGTTCACATATTGATTTCTTAATTGGCACAAGGCTCTGAATGTGTAGTGAAGGAATAAAGATGATTGAAGTGACCTTCATAAATAATCTAATATATAATGCAGTTGGCGAACAATAGCATCTTTGACTAACAGGTCTTCAATGAGCCAACCACCGGTTCATTGCATTTCTGAAGGGGAGAATGACAAGGGTTTATATGTGCAACTTGGAGCATAGCAAATACCGAACAGAACATTTTTATTTGAAAGTACCTCGTTTCCATACTTCTTGCCAAAAGATACACGCTCACATACATGCTAACACATGCATAGCCATATATATATGTATGTATAATTATTACAAAGCACGCACACACACACACACACACACACATCGGCAACAATCGTCAATTTCTTGAAAATGGGGTCATAACCCCGAAATATTGAATACAAGGTTTGTCAACATTAATTCATATATATAGAGAGACACAGAGAGAGACACACAGAGAGAGACACACAGAGACAGACAGACAGACAGATAGATAGATATACATATATGTATATACAAGTGTTTTGCAAAGAAAACATGTATATATGTATATGTATATGAATTATATAGAAATATGATATAAATATATATAAATATATATATATATATATATATATATATATATGTATGTATGTTTGTATATATATGTATGTATATGTATATATATGTATGTATATATATATAT
>NC_068990.1:13205097-13206037 GCF_001194135.2 Octopus bimaculoides
TATTTGTAAAGATTTGTAAAAGTACTACACGAGTAAGTAGATATTGAAAATGAATAAAAATGAAAATGCCGCTTTTTAAAAACATTTTTGGGGAGGTTTAATTAATTTACATGTTTCGGATTTTTGAAAAACCTTATCAAAAATGAATATAAAATATGTGTGAAGAGAAAAGGGCTATTAATAAAATAAAATTGAAATTAAAATTAAGAATGACATTCATAGTTTACTGTTATTTTTTGCATGCGCACGTGGTCTTATCCTTGAACATGGTAATTCCAACTGGTTCTTTTAGCAGATTGAACCATCTACTGGCATGCCCCAACTTTTCATACCATGGTTCTGCTCCTCACCATCTTCATGTAAGTCCACACACGCACACACCTTTTCTCCTCTTGTCACCCATTCTGTCTCCCCCCTCTCAAGCCTCATATTTACCACTATTCCATAAATGCCTTCTCAGAGACAACAACCCCTAGAATTACCTTCCTGTTCTCACTTGATCTAATTACATCAACAAGGAGCCATCCAATCTAAGCAACTCCTGTTTTAATTGTACCATTGTTAAAGGGACTCTGAAATTCATTAACATAATCCTTTCTACCTGACAAAGAAAGACAAAAGAGAAAAATAAGAGAAGACCTTTAATAATATCTGGAAAGAAAAGCATGATAGTCTGATTTAGAATTGTCTTTGGTTATGATGCTGCTCGGTCAGGGTTCACCTGAGACCAAAAGTTAACAACAAAAACAGACGTCTGTTGAAAAATATTACATTGAAGTTTTATTATTGTCATGTCTTTTCAGGTGGCAATCTGGCTGAATCGTGACTGCAGCAGCTCTCTTCAAATCCTACTGAGGTCAACATTGTCTTTCATCCTTTTGAAGTTGAGGAAACAGAGTTATAGTCATATACTGGGGTCCACCAAATCAATTTTCACCCT
>NC_068990.1:13206301-13208470 GCF_001194135.2 Octopus bimaculoides
TATATATATATATATATATAACACTGTATGACAAAACTTTTATTTTTTGGGGTCTTTGGTCAGTAGGTGTTATTTCCAATTTGCTTCTATCTAGAAATCAAAGGAAATGACTACTATTCCTTTCAAACTTTGTTTTCTCACCTGGACATCAATGCTTTGAAACTGACCTATTGGCCATTTTTCATTCTTTCTAAGGATTAACAAATAGGAAATAACAGTTGCTACCCAAGGACAAAAATCATGTTGCACAATGTAACAAATGGTGTCCCAGAATTAACTCTTTATTCCAGTGAAGTTGGACAATATTTTTAAAAACTCACTTTTATTTATATTTATCATCATCATCATCATCAACATCATCATCATCATCATCATCATTTAACGTCCACTTTCCATTCTAGCATGGGCTGGACGATTTGACTGGGGACTGGCGAAGCAGATGGCTACACCAGACTCAATCTGATCTGGCAGAGTTTCTACAGCTGGATGCCCTTCCTAACGCCAACCACTCCGAGAGTGTAGTGGGTGCTTTTTACGTGCCACCGGCATGAGGGCCAATCCAGCGGTACTGGCAACAGCCACACTCAAATGGTGTTTTTTATGTGCCACCTGCACAGGAGTCAGCCAATGTTTTGTTAACATGCCACCGACACAAGTGCCAGTAAGGCGAAGCTGGAAACGATCGCGCTCAAATGGTGCTTTTTACATGCCACTGGCATGAGAGCAAGATCGCTGCTCTGGCAGTGATCCCACTTGGATGGTGTTGCTAATGCTCCACTGGCACGAGTGCCAGTCATGAAATGGTTCAGTTTTGATCTCACTTATATTTAATATCTGTTAAAAGTGTATATGTTTTTTATTTTCTTCATAATTTTATAATTTTTATATTTTTCTTATTATTCTATTTTCATTTCTGTTGGCTCACATAAATGCTGTCAATGGCAACATTTTTACATTTCGGCTGCAATCATTTTCTCCACATCCATCCCCAGCATGGAGCAATTGTTTAACTGAGCTTAAAGAACCACATTCAGTTAGCCATGCAGGAGATAACTATTGAAATTCTTCAAAATGGGTTTCACAATTTTAAGAATAGATTTGAAATTTGTGGAGCAGTTGGTGATAGACAGAGCTATAAAACCCCTGCCAAAACAGACACAGTAGCCTAGAGCAGATTTTTCTACCTGGCCAGCTTCTGTCCTACCCATGCTTGCATGAAAGATGAACATTAACCGATGATGATGATGATAGATGGAGCACATGTTGAAAATTTTCAATGAAATTTTGACATAAGATTTATAAATCTATTTTGTTTTAGTATCATAATCAAATAATAAACATAAAATTCTATCAGTTTTTTTTCTTTTTCAGATTTGCCCAATTTCTTTGAAATGGATTGTTAATTCTGGGATACCCTGTATACCATAAAACAATGCATTATATTATTGAATATATAAAGGCAGCAGATTGATAGAATTGTTACTTCATTGGACAAGATGTTGTTAAGCATCTCTGGCTTTGTTCTGAGTTCAAATACTTTCAAGGTCCACTTTGCCTTTCATCCTTTTGGTATCGATAGAAATATATACCAGATGAACACTGAGGGTGGGGAGTTTCAATGTAATCAACTTTCCCCCCACCCTCAAAATTTCAGGCCTTGTGCCTATACTCTTTTACTTGTTTCAGTCATTTGACTGCGGCCATGCTGGAGCACTGCCTTTAGTCGAGCAAATCGACCCCGGGACTTATTCTTTGTAATCCTAGTACTTATTCTATCGGTCTCTTTTTCCGAACCGCTAAGTGACGGGGACATAAACACACCAGCATCGGTTGTCAAGCAATGCTAGGGGGACAAACACAGACACAAACACACACACACACACACATATATATACATATATACGACAAGCTTCTTTCAGTTTCCGTCTACCAAATCCGCTCACAAGGCTTTGGTCGGCCCGAGGCTATAATAGAAGACACTTGCCCAAGATGTCACGCAGTGGGACTGAACCCGGAACCATGTGGCTGGTAAGCAAGCTACTTACCACACACACTCCTGCGCCTATAGTAGAAAGGATCATATTAAGGGCATCCAGCTGTAGAAACTCTGCCAAATTAGATTGGAGCCTGGTGTTGCCATCCGGTTTCACCAGTCCTCAGTCAAATCGT
>NC_068990.1:13208480-13209316 GCF_001194135.2 Octopus bimaculoides
GTGTTGCCATCCGGTTTCACCAGTCCTCAGTCAAATCGTCCAACCCATGCTAGCATGGAAAGCGGACGTTAAACGATGATGATGATGATGATGATGATAGATAAGCCAGCAAACTGGCAGAATCACTAGCATGCTGGACAAAATGCCTCAGCAGCATTTCAACTGTCTTTACAGTATGGTTTCAAATCCTGCCAAGGTTAGCTTTACTTTCATCTTTTAGAGGTTAATAAAATAAGTACCAGTTGAACACAGGAAGCAATATAATTGACTTACTCTCTCTCCTAAACTTTCTGGTCTTGTGCCAAAATTTGAAACCAGTATATGATATAGATTATAACAGTGATACAAAGCTTTATATTATAATATATAAAATAAATTATACCATGATACAAAGCCTTATATATAGTAGTTGGCAATCTAACACTTTGTTAATCTTTCTCTCCCTTTCTGTCTTTCCTGTTTTATTCATACTCTACTTCTACCACAACCACTGGTGATTCCAAAGATGTTTCTTTTAATATGAACATTACATTTACATTCCTGAATCCAAAGACCCTCAATACTACCGAAATGTTCTTCAGATAACTGCTTACATCAGTGTAGTGTAAATGTGCATACATAGTAACATTAAAAATAAAAGCTTTTTAAATTGATATAGATAACAGTAGACAAAACTCTTCAAATGTGCCTTTGACTAATATGAACACACACTTACATAGACACACGTGTACGTACACACACACATGAATCTATGGTGCATGCATGTGTGTGTATGGTTTTGCATATGTGTATGTATGTGTTTATATGTGTATATATATATATATATAATATATATA
>NC_068990.1:13210853-13216409 GCF_001194135.2 Octopus bimaculoides
CTCCACCAACTCCATCACCGCCACCACCACTATCACTACTGTTACTGCTGCTGCTACCACCGTTGCCACCACCCCCGCTATCACCACCATTGCTACCACCACCACACACTACCAAATCAACCGTTGCCACTTACCAAAAATAACAGCACTACTGGAACTACTAATGTCACTACCAATGTAATTACTATCTCCACCACCACCACCACCACTACCACCGCTACTACCGTTTCCAACATCAATACCATTAACTACCACCACCGCTGCCATCAGCCACTACCACTTCTACCATCACCGTTTTCATCACCATTGCTTTCACTATCATCACTACTACTAACAACCACTGCCACCACCACCACCACCACCACCACCGCCACCACCACCATCACCACTACCATCATACCATCACTAATGTTATTGTCAAATGTGATAAGACTTAGTGGTTTAGTTTATAATCTGTTTGAGTGAGTAACAAGAGCAACTTTTACACATTCAAATATTTTCTTGGAGACTTTCATAATTATTCTTCTGAATACTTTTAAATACTTTCCTAAACTTTAATTCTTTGTTATATGGACATAAAACCACAGGAGACAATAATGGCTTCAAATTTTAGTACAGGGCCAGTAATTTTAAGAGAAGGGTAAAGTCGTTTGCACCAAACTCCAGTCAGGGCCAGATTTAGACCCATTGAGGCCCTAAGCACTTAAAAGATTTTGGTGCTACCATACATATGTTATTTAAAATATAAGAAATAATAAGCTATAACATGATATTTTTTTTGTTTTGTTTTTCAAATTGAAGCAAAAGTAACAGTAGGTGTAGGAGTGGCTGTGTGGTAAGTAGCCTGCTTCCCAACCACATGGTTCCGGGTTCAGTCCCACTGCGTGGCACCTTGGGCGAGTGTCTTCTACTATAGCCTCGGGCCGACCAAAGCCTTGTGAGTGGATTTGGTAGACGGAAACTGAAAGAAGCCCAACATATATAAATATATATATGAATGTATTTGTGTCTCTGTGCTTGACAACCAATGTTGGTGTGTTTATGTCCCTGTAATTTAGCAGTTTGGCAAAAGAGACCAATAGAATAAGTACTAGGCATCCAAAGAATAAGTCCTGGGGTCAACTTGTTTGACTAAAGGTGCTGCTCCAGTATGGCTGCAGTCAAATGACTAAAACAAGTAAAAGAAATTTTTAAAAATACACACAAGAGAGAGGGAGGGAGGTCTTTTCTACTGTTGACACTATTTGTAATTCATCTGAGCTATTTCATGAGGTTCTGCTTCTTAAGCATGCCCTGTCTTGGAAGAATCCCTCTTCCACATATCACATCTTTGAGCTTTTGGTCTTACTTCACAAAAACACTGACACCCTTCTTATATGTCACATGCCTGTACCAGTGCAGTCTTCTTTCCTCTACACAGCATTTGTTTTCATTTTTATCCAGCTATTCAGTATGCCAATTTATCTCAGTCCACCTTACCATTGGACAATAACTTTTTGTTATGATTTGGTCAGTATACATGGCTTTGTTTTCCAGAACTACCATGAAGAAGAAACCATTCATGCATTGTTTTAATAGTAATGATGTAGCATGATAGCAGTGAGTAGGAGGCAAAGGTGCGATAATGGCAGAGAGACAGTGATAGGCACCTACATGTTGGCTTTTGGTAAGGATATTGAATAGTAAAACAACATGAGTGGCATGATGATCGAAGCTGGAGTAATGGGAGAGGAACTAATGAAAGAGTGAAATATGTTAGCAAGGAGTGATAGTAGAAAACTGAAGGTTTTAAGACATTCAGCTGTTTTCAGACAAGAGGATTAGTTCAAATGCTTGCAAAAGAATGGACATCATTGAAGCCTCCATTCTCAGAGCCAAGGTAAAGTAGTGGAGTTACACAAGGAGCTGAGTTAATTCTGCTGCTCAAGAACATAAACCCACCTCATAAATTTCTTCACTGTCGCTCTCTATGTCTCTTTCTGTGTCTCTCTGTCTCTCTCTGTTTGTATATCTCTCTCTCTCTCTGTCTCTGTCACACACATTTCATTGCCTGTACTGGCATGAGTGTACTTAAGGATATGGTCAGAAACACTTGACCAAAGCAGTCGATATTAAGATCAAACTTGAAACTGTAGTTTGCAAAGCAAACCTTTTATTCACAGGGTCATGCTTGTGGTCACCATCTAATTTTGATTAGGCACTGTGTGTGAAATAAATGGTGTGCAACAGACCATTTTTACGTTGAACACATTATTCATAGAGCATCCATTAGAAGCTGGTTACATTCCTTGGTCAGTGGAGATTTCTCATTAATTTAGTGACACAGACTGCTAAGTGATAACAAGCTACAGTAGTTTTTGATTGTCTTTTCTGGGATCCTGAGAGAATTCAAAGTTGTAATCCAATACTTAACAACCCTCTAATTATTTTGTCACCACTAACTAACTGCATATAATATTCCCGATTTCATTACTGTGGAAATTTTAGCTTTGTTTGAAGTCCATCCTAAACTTCAACAGTTGTGTATTATTGCAATTAACATTTACAGAAATGAGTCTTGTAATATGAACTCTCTGGCACAATTGTAACTTTAAGAGATTTTTCAGAAATAATTGCCATATATTGTTGCTGATGTTGTTTAGTTACAGATCATCCATGTTTGAGCAGACTTGTGTTCAAAGGCAGCATTTCATCTGTAATCATCCCATCTTTTTGGGGGCATTTCTAGAACTATATTATCTAACATGTTCTTTCCCTGTTCACAATTTGTGGTAAAAATGGATGGTATTTCTTGCAAATTGACTGTTTATTATGAGGCTTCATATTTGCCAATCTAACTTCTATTTGGCCCTGTTATATCTATTTGGATATATAATGGCTTAGTGGTTATGGTATTAAGATCACGATTGTAAGGTCATAAGTGAGTTTCCTTGTGGCACATTGTATCCTTAAGCAAGACACTTTATTTCATGTTCCTTCAGTTCACTCAGCTGGCAAAAATGAGTAATATCTGTATCTGAAAGGGCCAGCCTTGTCACGTTCTCTGTCGCACTGAATCTCTCTGAAAACTACATTAAGGGTGTCACCTTGCCACCTTAATGATAATAATAATAATAATAATAATAATGATAAGAAGAAGAAGAAGAAGAAGAAGAAGAAGAAGAAGAAGAAGAAGAAGAAGAAGAAGAAGAAGAAGAAGAAGAAGAAGAAGAAGAAGAAGAAGAAGAATCCTTTCTACTGAAGGCACAAGACCTGGAATTTGGGGAAGAGTGGTGTGGACGATTACATCAACTCCAGTGTTTCACTGGTACTTAATTTATTGACCCAGAAAGGATGAAAGACAAAGCTGACCTTGGCAAAATTTTAACTCAGAACTTAGTGGCAGACAAAATAATAATAATAATAATGATAATAATAATGATAATAATAATAATAATAATGATAATAATAATAATAATAATAATAATAATAATAATAATAGTAATAATATGCCCTGATGCAGTATCATAGCTTCTGATCTTCATTCATTTGAAGTGGTATCATGTACATTGTTTTGTCTTGGTATAAAAGATTGGCTACAGCAAATATTCTGCTCAATATCACAGATTTGCTTGTCAGTTGTTTGACCTTAAACAGTTGAGCATGTCCCTTGGTGGCTGACGATATGTGCATCTCTGATCACGAGCAGAAGTAGTGGGGGAGCATCATAGACATGTTTTGAGAGGAATTCTTTGGGATTTGGATGATTCACCTTTGGAAACATGGGTGTTTTGTTCAACATTCTTAAACAACCCTTATTCAGAGACCTTTTGAGCGGGATGGGCTACTCGACCTGAAGAAAATTCTAACTGGGCCCCACCTGCTAAGTTATGTGCTGTTTATATGTTTATATGCACTGTTTATATGATGCATATTCTTGGTGTACCCTTATCAGACGGGTAGTCATGATGGGTATACTGGGCTTCATATATTTGTACCCCAATGTCACTTTGATGGCATGTCCTGCTCTCTCACTCAGTAATAATAATAATGATACCGTGAAATAGAAATTGGCAAAATGTGGAACCACAAGACTAAAACAATATCTTTTGCCATAGGTGCCCTATGAATGGTAGCAATGTTAGCTATCTCAGATATCAGGAAATCCAAAAATGGAAGAAATTCAAAAAATAGTACTCATGGGAACTGCTCATATCTTATGAAAAATATTGTCTGTGTAATTGCAGAAACATTTAAATCTGTAAACATTATCAAAAGTACTTTTGAGTGTACATTATAGCAAACATCTTTTACTGTCATCTTAAGATCTCACAATTATCTTAACATCAAATCACTTTTGAAACAACTTCTAATTTTCTTATGTTTTGACAAACATCCTCTGGAACAATATTCTGTGCCAAACCAAAAATATGGCACCCTAGTCATAACACCAACTTGAACTTCTTGCTTGTTGTCTCTTGAGGTTTCTGGTTGAAACTTGGAATCAATTTGCACAAATACAAAACAGAAACCATATATGTAACAATAATATCAGTAACCTTCAGGGTCTTACAAATTATTCACGTCAAAAGATGTGTAACTATTAACAACAGCTAAAAGAAAGTGAGGTGAGTTTGCCCGAGCGTGATCATTGCCCCAAGTGTGATTATTGCCAGAGCAGCTGTCTGGCTCCCGTGCCGGTGACATGTGAAAAGCACCATTTGAGCGTGATCGTTACCAGCGTCGCCTTCCTGGCACTTGTGACGGTGGCTCGAAAATCATTCAAGCGAGGTGATTGCCAGTGCCGCTGGACTGACTCCTATGCAGGAGGCACATAAAAAACACCATTTGAGCATGGCTGTTGCCAGTACCGCCTGACTGGCCCTCGTGCCGGTGGCACATAAAATCACCCACTACACTCTCGGAGTAGTTGGCATTAGGAAGGGCATCCAGCTGTAGAAACTCTGCCAGATCAGATTGGAGCCTTGTGCAGCCATCTGGTTCACCAGTCCTCAGTCAAATCGTCCAACCCATGCTAGCATGGAAAGTGGACGTTAAACGATGATGATGATGATGATGACTGAGAGACGAAAATGAAATGCATTCTTTTGATTTGAACTCATATTCTATTGGTTCCAAGTAAAGTGCTTTTATTGAGTCACACTCCGAACTTCATAATAAACTATAGAAATTGAGATGTCTTCTTTTATTTTACAGCCAGAATGGTCACCATTAATCCTCCCCCTCCCATTCTTTTCCACCTCTGCCTATCTCCCTGCTTTCCACTCCTCCTACTGTCATCTCCTCTCTCCATTCCCCTCCTCCCCTTCTTCTTCGCCTTCTCCTTCTCCCCTCTACTCCTTCCTTCTTCTTCCCTTCACCCTTCCCTTCTTTTTCTTTTTCCTCATCCTTCTCCTCCCATCCCCTCCTTCTCCACTCCTCCTCCCCTCCTTGCCCTCCTTCCCCACCTCTTCCTCCTTATCCACCTTGTTGTTGTTGTTGTTGTTGTTGTTGTTGTTCTTCTTCTTCTTCTTCTTCTTCTTCTTCTTCTTCTTCTTCTTCTTCTTCTTCTTCTTC
>NC_068990.1:13217567-13218108 GCF_001194135.2 Octopus bimaculoides
CACCACCACCAAGACGAACTAACTTCACTACCCCCACACTTTCACCACCTTCTCCATTCATCACCCCTTATCATTATGGTCATCTTTATTGTCAGTTCTATTGCTGTTATCACTAATACTGCTTCCATCCTAATGGTCACTACCATGACCAGCATCGCTACCACCACTGCTGCCGCCGCCACTACTACTACTACTACTACTAGTACTGCTACTACCACAACTACCAACACCACCATCACCACCACCATCAGAACTGCTACTGCCTCTACTACTACTACAACAGCAACAACCTTTCTCCTCCCACTATCACCCTCCTCCCACTGCCATCTTTCTCCTATTCTCACCCTCCTCTTACTCTCACTCTCCTCCTATTCTTCCTCCCACTTCCCCTCATCTGCTGCCCCTTCTCTTCTTTCCTTTGAAAATATCATCATTGTCATCATTATCACAACCACCCCCTTCATTACAACCATCAACACAAACACCACCACCACCACTACAACCACTGTCAACACTACAACCACCACCACCACCACCACCA
>NC_068990.1:13218276-13224251 GCF_001194135.2 Octopus bimaculoides
CACTAACACCACCACCACCACCACCACCAACACCACCTCCACCACCACCACCATCATTTCGATTTCTGTCACCATCATCACCACTAACACCACCACCACCACCACAACCACCACCACAACCACTATCATTTCAATTAGCATTTGGAATGATGAAGCGAAACGATCGAATATTAAATCACAAGGAAGTCAAAGACATCGAAGTCTTAGAGTAAATAGCAGTTAAAGAAAGTGGAAATTTAAGATGAAAATGTATGAAATGGTTAAAATGTGAAATGAAAACAATTGAGGCATAAAATTTGAAATAGAAATGGTGAATCTATGACAAAAATAGTTGGAAAGGTAATAATGGTGACCTAGCAAAGAAAATACTGAAATTATATTGGATTAGTCAATCTGCCAACATTCGTGTTTCTATTAATGTTATGAAGACTGAAATATTTCAACACAAGACTTATTTATCAGAATGAAATTAGGTATTAGCCAGACAATAAAGAAAATGATGACGACGACGATGATGATGATGATGATGATGATGGCGGTGGTGGTGGTGGTGGTGGTGATGATGATGATGATGATGATGATGATGATGATGATGGTGATGATGATGATGATGATGATGATGATGATGGTGGTTGTGGTGGTGGTGGTGGTGATGATGATGATGATGATGGTGATGATGATGACGATGATGGTGATGATGGTGATGATGATGATGATGATGATGATGATGATGATGATGGTGGTGGTGGTGGTGATGATGATGATGATGATTATCATTATCATTATTATTGACTATTATTATTATTATTATTATTATTATTATTATTATTGAAGTGATGCTGATGGCAATTATTATCACTATTATTATAACTATTATTGACAGTGATTATTATCATTATTATTATTATTGACAGGGATGCTGATGCAGATGATGATGATGATGATGATGATGATGATTGTAACGATAATGATATAGAGGCAAGAATATGGAAATTCTTTTAGAAGAAAACAAATATTTATTTGTTAGTTATTATTTTTCTCATTACTGGATGGTAATCAAATAGTAAGAGAAAACAGATCATAATATTACGTCACCACTTCAATAAATCTGTAAACTATCTAAATCTCAGATAAGAGATCTTGATGAAGTGTCAACACATTGATAAATATCTACTGAAACTCTAAAAGATTATACAACCGTCTGACTGAACAGATCACTTCTGAACTTTATACCAAGGTCATTCACATTCTGTTCCTATTCTCTTCTCCTTACAGTCTGTGTTAGCCCCCTTCTTAAATGTTAAGGCTAATATTGCTAAAAATTTCCTAGCCTTAATAAATAAAAATTTCCTTATAAACTACCAATGCAGAAAATTATTCAATAGAAATAACCATAAACTGAGGTATAGTTGATGTAGCAACAATAAGAAAGATTTAATTGTCTCTTCCCCTCAGCTAAATCGAGGTTCAATGCGCATGCAGAAATACAAATGCATGCTCCCTTTATAAGTCATACAACACAGAAGTGATTATCTTTGCAGTAGGAGCCATCCCCTACAAACTTAATCATAACTTAGTGTGTAAACACTATGTAGATGTGATGCAAGGTAAATTTTAACAACAATAGTTCAACCAGTCTTTTCCATTAGAAATATAGCTGTAGAAATGAGTTGCAATGTCACTGGTGCCAAGTTGTATTGGTTTTTGCCTTTCCCTTGTATAACATCAGTGGCATGGGGAGGGTAAACTGATATGCATGGGCGACTGCTGGTCTTCCATAAACAACCTTGCTCAGACTTGTATCTCAGAGGGAAACTCTCTAGGTGCAGTCCCATGGTCATTCATGACTGAAGAAGGTCTTTATAGAAAAGAAGAATATGATAAAGGTGACGAGCTGGCAGAAACGTTAGCAGGCCGGGTGAAATGCTTAGCGGTATTTCGTCTGCCGTTATGTTCTGAGTTCAAATTCCACCAAGGTCGACTTTGCCTTTAGTCCTTTTGGGGTCGATAAATTAAATACCAGTTACACACTGGGGTTGATATAATCGACTTAATTTCTTTGTCTGTCCTTGTTTGTCCCCTCTATGTTTAGCCCCTTGTGGGCAATAAAGAAATAAGAAAAGAAGAATATGATAAAACTATCCAGTTACATCTGGTGTTAGAAAGTTATTTCTATCAATTCAAGTGGAAGGCATCTTTCGATGAAAATGATGAAAATGTTGTGGAAGATAATCATAACTACTAAATCTTACAAAGGGAATTACAAATGACCACAAGTTACAAGATTCTATGCTGAAGAAGAGTCATCTACTCCATGCATGCATGGAAAAAATTGCTGTACAAATGATGATGATGATGATGATGATGATGATATTGATGATGATGATGATATTGATGATGATGATGATGATGATGATGACAATGCTGATGAGATGGAGGAAGGGGATGAAGAAAAAGAGGAATATTTTGTCTTGGATGACTATACTGCTAATATTGAGACTGAATGTGTCCTCTTGTATGTAGACTGACTGAGTAACTTCACATACAGTTGGTCCTTTTGGATATCATTATTGTACAATCTGTTTGTGTATAACATTATGTTTGTTTTCGATGTAACTTGCTCACAGAAATTATTAACCAAACATGTTTGTTCTTCAAAAGTGTGTTAGTATAACACTATATTATTTCAGTTATGTTGTTTCCGAAAACTTTCACTCAAGTTCCACAGTTTACATAGCTCCATCATATACACCATGCTACATAGCTAATTTTGCAGTCATTCTTGTACAATGTTCCAATAAAAAGGCAGACATTACAAAAAAATAAATCTAATAGACCTTACCAGATTCTTCCACTACCATAAACTTTGACCGTCATTTTGCATAGAATACTCATAAATGTAACAACTAATTCACTTTTGAGCCTAATGTCAAGAAATATTGCAAAATATAAGACCATTGTTGTTCTATCATATATATACACACTTTAATTTTTTTTTCCTGTATGATCTATTACAAAATTCATATCATTTATTACACATCATTACTTGTAAATTTTTCAATCTTTTCCTTGGCTTATTTCTTGCAACTAATCACATCCATTTGGCTGCAGCTGGAAAACTGCATCTAGTGAATATATTTTGGCAGCTCATAACATTGTCATGTACATATTTCTCATTGCTCTTCTGAGACAAGCTATCAGTATAGTATTTATTGTTGCTTTCAACATAGCTGAAACTTTATAGATTACTAGTTTAGCTAGCTACAGATTTCCTATAATGACAATGGCGAGTCTGTTACTTTGTGTATACTGTTACCATATGTAAGGTGTGTGATCATAGACCTGATGTACAAGATCAGATAAAACCCATTGTTTAACACACATGCCAAAGGGATATTATATATATTTGTATATGTATGTATGCATGCATACATGCATACATACATGCATACATACACACTTATAGACATACATACGTATGTATGTATGTATGTATGTATAACATCATCATCATAATTATTGTTTTAACATTCACTTTTTCATGCTTGCATGGGTCAGATAGAGTTTATTGAGGCAGATTTTATATGGTTAGATGCCATTTCTGTTTCCAACCTTCACCAGCTACCAAGTAAGGTGATGTTTCATTATAGTTAGGTATGTTTACATGGAAGATTAGAAATAAACACCACCACTTGTTAGAAGGCAACATTCGTTTCACAAACATTATGCAATGTCAAGACAACAACACACATACACACACACACAAGCTTTTTAATACCATCAATGTAAAATCCTTTTGGTTTCAAAACAAAGAACTCTGAAATGTCAGTTTCGATCTCTTCCTGGCTTGCAAAAGCTATGTCCCCCAAATGATTCTGTAAACTATGAAACAAATGGTAGTCTGAAGGAGTAAGGTCAGGAGAATAAGGTGGATGAGGAATTTTTAGCCAACCAAGCTCTTCGATCTTCTGTGATGTGATCTTTGCAGTGTGAGGTCGTGCATTGTCCTGATGAAACATCACTCCTTTTTGATTCACTAAAGTGGGTCTTTTTTTCTTCAAGGCTTGGTTCAAACGCTCTAATTGCAGACAGTATACTTGAGCATTGATTGCTGCATTAGGTGATAACAATTCAAAGTGAATTATTCCTTTGCAATCCCACCAGATAGAGAGAAGAACCATTTTCCCATGAAGTTCCCTTCTCGGTTGTGATTGAGCTTTTTCCCTTTTACCAAGCCAATGTTTACAATGTTTAACATTTTGATAGAAGATCCATTTTTTGTTACCAGTCACAAGTCTATCCAAAAAGGGTGAAATGAATTCACGAGAATGAAGAGAAGAGCAGATGTCAACTCAGGATTTGGGGTTGCTTTCAGATAATTCATGAGGCACCATTTTCCAAGTTTAGGAACCTTTCTAAGTTGTTGAAAATGACAATGAATAGTTGTATGGTTTGAACTAAGCTTTATTGCCAATTCTTCAACTGATAATGCAGGATTTTCTTCAAGTAATGCTTCAAGGAGCTTATTATCAAACTCAACTGGACGTCCTGTTTGATCTTCATCTTCAAGGATGAAATCTCCACTTATGAATTTTGCAAGCCATCTTCTGCAAGTTCTTTCATTCAAGCATTCTTTCCCATAAACTGAGTGAATGTTTCAAGTCGCTTTGGCTGCAGAGTTTCCCACTTTGTACTCATAAAGCATTATATGCCTCAAATACTCTTTGGATAATTCCATGTTAGAAAGGGTTTTAATCAAAGAAATTTTAATTCTATTATTCTGTAAAATAATATTTAATTAGTCTAAATGTACACAAATGCATAAAAATAGTTTTTAATTCCATTAGACATTCTAAAATACTATTAAATTTCTTTCAATTTTAAAAAGATAAAATCAGACAGAACTTATGGAATGACCTTATATTTATATATATATATATATATATACACACACACATATATATATATATATACATATGTATAGATGCATGTGTGTATGCATATGTGTGTATGTATATATATATGTATGTGTATGAGTATAAATATTTATATAAGTAAGAAGAATGAATTAGGTACCACCTAATTATTTATCACAATTTTTTCTCTACGATTCCATTTCTAACCTCACTGCATGTAAGTGATTCTATGTGAAAAGTTACATATTGTGTACAGTTGAATTTATTAGAATTGCACTTCATATGACTTGCATTAAGTTGAATCTTTTGGGATTGTGCAAAAATATGTATATATATATATGCTTGTATGCATGTATATATAAATATATATCTATATATACATGTTCACACATATACGTATTCATTAAAAAAATATTATGAGTAATAAAGGCTTCATTTCCTAGTTTATTGATATAGTAATATAAAATAACTTTGAATTTTCCTAAGGAAATGATATGAAATGCTGTTTAAATCCTTTTATCTAGTCCATTGTGTGTTTGTGTGTGTGTGTGTGTGTGTGTTTGTGTGCGTGTCTGTTAATTGTCTAACGCTAGTGAGTCATTTTTTGTCTCTAACAAATATTGACTTTCTAATGCTAGACAGAATACACACAGGCACACACACACATACACACACACATACACACACACAGACACACACACATGTGAAAACCTAGATAAAAAGATTTAAGTTGTAATTCTTTTCATTTCCTTAGGAAAATTTAAAGTTGTTTTATATTTATATGTAAACAAATAAGCTAAGAAATGCTACCTTTGTCATTTCTGAGGTAGCAGAATTGTTAGAGTGTCAGGGAAAAAATGCTTTGACGTACTGAAGAACTTCTTCTGACTTTTTACCAAAAAATTCATATACTATTCAGCACACTAGCAACAACTTTTTCTTCTTTACATACTTACATACAGGCACACATTCACACACACATATATATATACATGTACATACATATTTGTAAATGCATGTGTGTGTGTGTACATATATATATATATATATATATATATA
>NC_068990.1:13224419-13226067 GCF_001194135.2 Octopus bimaculoides
AGCATGGGTTGGACGATTTGACTGAGGACTGGTGGACCAGGAGGCGACACCAGGCTCCAATCTTATTTGGCAGAGTTTCTACAGCTGGATGCCCTTCCTAATACCAACCACTCCGAGAGTGTAGTGGGTGTTTTACGTGCCACTGGCACGAGGGCCAGTAAGGCGGTACTGGTGATGGCCACGCTCAAAATGGTGTATTTTACGTGCCACCTGCACAGGAACCAGTCCATCGGCACTATATATACATACATACATACATAGGTTTATACCTGTAATTATTAGGGCGCTGGGATATGTAAAACACTGCCTAAATACCAATCTTGAGAAATTGGGCTTCTCAGGACCAGAAAGTAGAAAGCTAATTCGAAGACTATAGATCCAATCCATTATGGGAACTGTAAAAATCTGTAAAACTTTCCAGAATTTTATCATTTAAATTAGTAGTACAAGAAAATATGTTCTATGTAGAAAGTATCTCATCACTTCTGCAAAAGAAAAATTCAAAATATTCCTAGTTTAAGAAAATGAAGCATGAAAATCATCAACTATGAAAAGTAAA
The DNA here is from genome assembly GCF_001194135.2 of Octopus bimaculoides. Taxonomy (NCBI): domain Eukaryota; kingdom Metazoa; phylum Mollusca; class Cephalopoda; order Octopoda; family Octopodidae; genus Octopus; species Octopus bimaculoides. Next base: position 13,224,979 of record NC_068990.1, read on the forward strand.
AGAATGCTTTATAAGATTTCTAAATTTATAACTAAACCAGAAGTAGTCTACACCTTTACTAAAAACAACTTGTTGTAGATGCATTAACCTAGAATGCATGTGTTTGCAAAGTCACACACAAAAAACACACTATATGAAAACTTCTTCAATGGTTGGTGACATTCTCTTCTTTAAATGATTTTTTAAAATAGTTAATAATTTTACAAAAAAAATTTATTTTAACCGATCCAAAATTTTCTACTTGTTTTATGTTCAAGCTTGCTAGATCTGGCCTCTCACACCTATCTAACAATGTCATTCAAAACACATCATTGAAATCACAAAGCTATGAGATAATGCATGAATAATTGAAAACAATGTACAGAAATAAGCCTTACATTAGACAGCATAATATGAATGCTAAAGGGTTAAATATATGCACCCCCCCACACACACTTACATATAAACATATAAGTATAAAAAAATTGAATTATTATGTGCACACTGAACAGTGAGAAGGTGAAGATTGCCATAATATTCATTCTTAGTATATTTTGGTAAATTTAAGTGTGAATATGTTAATCACTGTTCTCTTCTGTTACTGGAGAACAACTTCTCTTCTTTGGACAAATGTGTGTTCATAACACACTTGATTCATTAGGATAAGGGGACTTTGGGACACCTAGTGTTTCAGCCTTGTTTTCTCTTCTCAGCCAAAGTTAACTCGGAGTAATGGATCTAACAAGAGTTTTGGGTTTTTGTTTATAAATTAAGCAAACAAATTATTTACTGATGTGTACTGATATCTACCAGGTTATAATAAATAATCATGATCATGGTGAACAGTGAGAATTAGAACACACACACAAACACATGTTTAAATATATATATATATGCTTAAGTATATTCCTACCTCAGTTCATCTAATTGTATGTATATATCATTACTTTTCATAAAAAGCCTTACCTTCTTTTTGATTTCCAATGTGCATTTTCTCTTATCTTTCTGCTTACTTTCCCCTTACATTTCCACGTGTAGTTTCTAGTTTGTTTTTTTAACATATTTCTATTATATATATATATATATATATATATATATAATAATAATAAT
>NC_068990.1:13226662-13229360 GCF_001194135.2 Octopus bimaculoides
ATATATATATATATATATATATATATATATATACATACACACAAATACATGTATATCTATATATATACATATATATATATACATACACACACACACACATACCACATACATGTATGTAGTTGAAGAATTATATCTCAAGCAAAGTACCTTGAGCAACATAATAAATGCAATCTTTGATTTGCAGAGAAGTTAAAGATACTGACTCTGCTAAGGAACATACATAATAAAGTAGAGCAAACACTTTCTCATTGTCCATAGATAAAACAGTTTTGAAATGCATCTCAGCCCCCAACAAGCCACAGATCCAACCCATCTTCTTGCTTGCACTTTTGCACCTTCTATGTCTATTCCCCAAGCACTTCCATAAATATTGACCATCCTTCAGTATTGCAAACCACAAAAGTGACACCTGTTCAATAATGATATCACTCACCATTAATAACACATTGGCATTTCTTCATATCCCATTATTCTACTCTCTATAACTATACAGGGCCTAACACCTCAAGAGATACCAAATATTTGGATAACACCTACCTACCATCTAGCACCCAGAACTCATCAACATATCACCAATATTTATCTTATAGTGCCAACAACTCTCTCCACTGACATATATCATTACAGTTTTAATTATGCATATATGTACTTGCTCACAACATAGACAACTCTTATCACACAACAATGTATACTACCAGAATTGTGAACAACATGTATAAATCATGAGTGTGAGATATACATGAGTGCAGCTCATGTATAAGTCACACTCTTGCATAACTTGCACTCATATATAAATTGCTTCTTTAATTTAGAGTTAAATCTTGATACCAAATTTCATTTTCTCTTCACAGTTTTAGCTCTACTCTGTATAAGCTGCGATTCCAATTTATTTTATTCATTTAAAATCATGTATAAAACAGTGCAATTTATACAAGGTAGAGTCAAAAACTATATGCATTCTTATTTTCCAATGTATCAACACAAAAGCAGTGGACAAGCAAGCACATCATTTTTCTATAAAGTCTCTTTTCTTTGCGATGCACTTCATCCAGTGGTCCACAAGCTTGCGTATTCCCTATAAGAAGAAGGTTTTTTGGTTGGTCATGCAATCATTTATACACTGCTTCTTTTACATTTTCATCCATAGGAAATCAACAACTTTTGAGTGGTCCAAGCGTATGATAGTCAGAAGGGGCAACATCTGGGCTGTAGGCAGGGTGTTTCAGCACCTCGAAACGTAATCGGTGAATGGTTTCAATGGGTGTGCATTGTCATGCAACAACAAAGCTTGCTTTGACAATAGGCGCAGGAGTGGCTGTGTGGTAAGTAGCTTGCTTACCAATCATATGGTTCTGGGATCAGTCCACTGCGTGGTACCTTGGGCAAGTGTCTTCTACTATAGCCTTGGACTGACCAAAGCCTTGTAAGTAGGTTTGGTAGATGGAAGCTGAAAGAAGCCCGTCGTATATATGTATGTATGTGTGTGTGTATGTTTGTGTGTCTGTATTTGTCTCCCCAACATTGCTTGACAACCGATGCTGGTGTGTTTACGTCCCCGTCACTTAGTGGTTCAGCAAGAGAGACTGATAGAATAAGTACTAGGCTTACAAAGAATAAGTCCTGAGGGCCTGTTTGCTCGACTAAAGGTGGTACTCCAGCATGGCCGCAGTCAAATGACTGAAACAAATAAAAGAATAAAAGAATAATAGGTTTCGGCATTTGGAGCAAATTGTTGACTTCAGTTTGTTGGCCAGTAAAGCCCTGCATCTTGCACTGTTGATCATTACACCCCATTTCCAGAGAAATTGGATCACTGCTTTTTGGTCTTCTTTGGTACACATTGCTAGTGGAGCAGTCATGCTGACACTGTGTGTGTGTGTACGTATGGTGGACGCTCTTGTTGTAAAAGACTGATGAAGGTTCTGCAATTCCTCACTGAATTTGTTTATAGTAATCAATTGTTGTTCCTCTTTCCATCAGATCAATATTTGCTGTACAGCTGCACAACATGCAGTAGACCAGTTCTCAAAGTGATCACAAAGCAATGAAGAGTTTCGCTTAAGAACAAAATGCATCACCCAGTCTAGGAATTGAAACCATAATCTTGTGATCACGAGTGCGACATCCTAATAGAAAGGCCATGCACCTTCACATTATATAATGCAATATGATATAATGTAATATAATATGATTTATATATTATATAAAAATATATATATGTACATTCACATATCCATGCACACACACATATATATATATATATATATATATATAGGTTTCTCCTTTTATTTATACGTGTGCTAATGTATATAGGTATATATATATATTTGCATGTATATATATATATATATATATATATATATATATATATATACACACACACAATAGCACACGTGCATAAATGATAGGAGAAACCTAATGCTGAAAAGCTAAGTTCTTGAGAAAAATCTGGATGAGTTTTCTATTGAAGTAAGATCTCAGTACTTCAGACAGACATTTGTAACTTAATTAGAGATTTGCAGAGAGTTGAAAGTAGTTTTCTTTTGTCTAAATAGTAGCAAGTTTTCTTTCGTAAGAAAAAGATTCTTCGTTTAATTCCAGTCAGTGGGTTCTTTTACATTTTTCTTACCACAGTTTTTGTTTATGGTTATATAATATAACTTTCAAACATGTATATAGACTCATAGGCATACATATA
>NC_068990.1:13230059-13231107 GCF_001194135.2 Octopus bimaculoides
ATCTATGATAGATCTATTTTCTATAATGTATATATGTCTGTGTTTTAGTGTGTGTGTGCATACATGAAATATATATAGTAAACAGCACACTGCATATAACTGAACCGTTGTTTCATTCAATTCTGCGCTAGTCCTAAGCGGATTGAGAGGATTATCTTGTCAGTCTCCTGTTTAGCTAACATATGACAAACATATATCATATTCTACACACTTCTAACACAAAAGGTGTATTGAGCACTTTTGGGTTTTTCTATCACAAAATAAACATTATTCTGTCTGTGTAAATACCCAACAACATACTTATGTACATGTGTTCATAGGTACACCTGTCTATATATTTATCTATCTATTTGTCTACCTGTCTATTGATACATATATACATACACACACATGCACACACATACACATACACACATAAATATATATATGGAGACATGGGATGAGGTAATGAGAACTGATTTCAGGATGTTGAACCTCAGAAAGAAGAGATGACAAAGGATCAAGATGGCCGGCAACAGGCAGTTCTCGAGAAGACCTGCTCATGTCAGTGTAACTGAACGTGTGTATTCTTTCATTCTTATACTTGTTTCAGTCATTTGACTGTGGCCATGCTGGAGCACCACCTCTAGTCAAACAAGTTAACCCCAGGACTTATTCTATTGGTCTCTTTCGCCGAACTGCTAAGTTATGGGGATGTAAACACACCAACATTGGTTGTCAAGCAATGGTGGGTGGGGGGGTGGATAAACACAAACACATGATGGTGGTGATGGTGATGGTGATGGTGATGGTGACAATGATGATGATGATAATGACGATGATGGTGATGATGGTGACATCTCTACCTCTCTCTCTCTCTTTCTCTCTCTCTCGACACATATATATGTATGTAGATATGTATAGGAGCAGCTGTTCCATTTCTTGAATTAACATAAACACTCATCTTCATAACTAATGGAGAGCCAGAGCATATACATATATATATATATGTATATATATATAATGATATATATATATATATATATATATATATATATATATATATATA
>NC_068990.1:13231171-13233558 GCF_001194135.2 Octopus bimaculoides
TATGTATATATATATATATATATATATATGCAAACAAACACACACATGCATATATATATATACACACACACACACATTTGAGTGGATAAATGAACAGAATTATATAAGTATATATATGTGTGTGTGTGTGTTTGTGTGTGTAACAAACTACAAAAAACAAACATGATATTTTATGCTATACAAAATACGCATGCTGTCTCTCGGCAAAATATTGCCAAGATTACATAATTGCTTGTTGAAATATTGTATAATCTTGTTAATTCACCTCTTCTGTGTTTAGAAAAAAATACACTGCTAAACACCGAAGAGGTAAATTAACTAGATTATATAATCTTTCAAAAAGCAATTATGTAATCCAGGCAGTAACTTGCCGAAAGGTGGGTATGTTTTATAAAAAGCATGAGCTATGATGTATGTTTACTGTACTTTATCAATATTATTATATGACTTATATTCCATACAGTAGTCTGTGCCATAGTTTGAGGCCCCACATTGTACAACATTGGATATAGGAGTGAAGTGTGAGACCTACTACTGAGGTTGAACTTTGGTAAGGATCCCAATTCAGATATTTTTCCCTCCTTCTCCACCTCTCACTTTCTCTTTTTCGTTCCCTCTCTCTCTCTTCTCTCCTCTCTCTCTCTTCTCTCCTCTCTCTCTCTCTCTCACTGTACATATGTATATACATACATACATACATACATACATACATACATATATATATATATATATATATATAACAAAGGAGAGAAAGAGATAATGGATTTTATTATGTTCTTTATTATTCACAATGATCATTTCGACCCATCTTCCATTTATTTGTCCCTTGCAGTCAAGATTCTGCACAACTGGTTGTAGTGCATCTTTCAGTACAGAGGTGTCTCATCAGGTGACTTTTCAAAAATTACTTTGCTCAATAAACTTGGTTTCACTTGGTTCATTAAAGCCTAGCACAAATCATCATAATACAGGTAACACTTTTCCAATATTCAGATTGCTTCCAGTCTTCCAAGTCTGCTAACTTTTTCTCAGCTTCGACTTCAGTCTTATTCCTCTGCAATGCCATCGATTGTTCATGAAAAAAAAAAGGAGACATAAAAAAATCATCAAATTTAGCCTGAACACTCAGTAGTATTCTCTCTCACTCCTCAATCTGTAAAATGTTTGTAAATGTAAACTAAAACAACATTAGTATCATGAAGAAATATCTGTAGAGTATGACACTGTAGATTATATAGAGGCCATGTTGAAACCTGTGACAGCCTTGCAAAGGTTCTAGGGTTTTATGTCAAAATTCTAGAATATCTGTTTCGATAAAGTTTAGAACCTGTAACATTGATAAATGGGTTATTGATATTTTGGTTATTTGGTTAAGATGGTTAGCTGAATAAAATGAACATTGCTGGTTTAGACAAAATTTTGTCTACGTGCTGTTTTGTCTAGGAAGTCCATTTTAGATTTTTTATGAGGCCATTTATTTATACATAAACATTACAATGATTACAATAGTTTGTTGTTGAGGCTGTATTGCTAGTTATCAGGAATGAGTTATGTGTGTATGTTGTGTCTGGCTAAGAATTGGATAGCTGCATAGTTGCATGTGGTGAGAGGGTAGAATTAAGAATGTCTTTTGTCAGTGCTTCAAGAAGTTCATTGTAGACAAAGTGATTGTTTTCAACCCAAGGTCAAGAAGTGAACAAGAATCCTGAATTCATCTCTACTGTCAAGAACTTCTTTCAACCTCTGCACTGATTGTCCCACAGTTCTATATTTACAACCATATTTTGACTGAAAAATCATATGATTGCAGCTGAAATATTATTGGTGAGAATCCAGGGCAAGTTGCCTGATAGGACATGGCTTATTTCTTGTTATTGGACTAAAGTAGTTTCAAATCTAAGCCCCACTACAGACCAATGTCTATATTCTCATTACTTGCTGTAGTGAGGTGTGCTTCATTTCAGGTCACAGATGTGGAGAACAGGGCTTGATAAGGCATTGCTTATGGCATCAACCCATTAATTGGTGTCCTGTAAGTTTTAATTGTAAGTTTTAATGAAGTTGGATGATGTGACTCAATACAAAGTTAGAACATATTGTATTGTACATATCACCTTTAATGTTTTCGTCCTATTGGCTGACACAGAATGCTATCTTGATAAACATGTGAGTCTGTGAACAGCTGATATGATAAGTTGATAATATTTTTTTTTTTTTGTGGTCTAAAGAAAGAGGCTATGCTCATGCAAATCCTCTGAGACCAGTGAGGTGCTGATGATGTTTCCATTCCACTTGGTCTTAATCAACTAATTCATTCCCACCAAATTTGTAGATTTGTACCTATCCTAGAAATTATTATTATTATTATTATTATTATTATTATTATT
>NC_068990.1:13233680-13234683 GCF_001194135.2 Octopus bimaculoides
GATTCCAGGCAGTGACCTGAATAATAATAATAAAAATCATAATAATAATAATAATAATGATAATAATAATAATAATAACAACAATAATAATAATCAAAATAATAACAACATTGAAAAATACCTTAGGAATCAGAACCCAGGTTCGAAAGTTCCCCAAGACACCTGATGAAAGTTGGAGGGTATATCAGCCGAAACGTTGTGCTAAGAACAAACAAGATGAGGACAAATATACGTCAATTGTAAATAATGTAAATAATGTACATAATTCCTCGTCTCTTAAATATAGAACTGCATTATTATTATTATTATTATTATTATTATTATTATTATTATTATTATTATTATTATGAAGTGTTCACATGGTGGTTTAACAGGAAAAACATCAGCATAGAGGGAATTGCAGAGGGATATACTCTGGGATAAAAAGACTGGGTACAGCTGCACAGCAGTTAGTGATGGGTTTGGTGTATGTGTGTGTGTGTGTGTGTGTGTGTGTGGACACAATATGGAGAGATGAGTGAACTGGGAATGCCTTAGCAGAAGTGATACAAGATCAACCAGACTTGATGAGCAGTAGTTAACATAATTACGATGGGAGAGAGAGAGAGAGAGGGGATTATAGGATTTGGTAAAGTAGCAACTAACTCTTGGACACACTATTTGAGGGATATTGTCAGTAGCCTTGTTGGTGTTGAGTAACTGGAAATGCACTGGAGGGCACGTGTGATCCTGGTGCAGTGGAAAGGGATATTTGTGGAGAAGTCTTACCAACTGCATGCAATCTGGAGTTGGATACAAACCAGGCAATGAATTTGGCAGCATTATTTGTACAAGTAAATGGTAGCCAACTGGCAGAATCATTAGCATGCTGGGCAGAATGCTTAGAGGCATTTCTGAGTTCAAATTTTGTCGAAGTCGACTTTGCCTTTCATCCTTTCAAGGATGGTCAATCAAATAAATACCAGTTATGCACTGGGGTCGATATAATTGCCCCCCCCCCCCC
>NC_068990.1:13235858-13246376 GCF_001194135.2 Octopus bimaculoides
ACAAAACTGAAAAAATTAATAAACATAGAAACTTCAAAAATTAAACATCTTCCTGAATCTAATAACATTTTTATAAGAAATCATACCATGCCTATTGAGAAGGTCAAACGTCATCGATGTGTTGAAGTATTGAATCAAAAGGATTTAACTCTTTTAATCCAATCTCTTGTCGTCACAAACTCAATTTCTTAGTGGAGAGGTAACCCAATTCTTAATGCGGCTGAGATAACCATAAAGTACCAAGATCCCCACTAACGACTTCCCCTAAACTTTCAGGCCTTATACCTAAATTAAAAACAATAATGTTACTGCTTTCAGCTATACTGATGCATCGCATTTAAAGGCTTTGTCAATTATATCAACCTTGCTACGTATTCCGGTACATGTTTTATCGATCTCAACGTGTCTAATCGCTAACTTCTCTGCATAAACAAACACCATATAAGGAACTCTGGTGTACACATAAAATGCATCGGCGCTCTTCCATCTATGCATGCATTCGTTGATTCCCATTTACCGTATTCTACTGATTAAGCATTAGTTAACAGAAGACTTGAAGTAAGTTGCACAAAGTGCCTTGCAGTGGGACAGAACCCGGAACCCTGCGGTGGCAAAGCGAATACCTTAACCACACAACCGTGTATGGCTAACATTTCAAAAAACGATACTACGATACAAATCAAACTATCTTTTATCGTTTATCTTTTAATTGTTTCAGCTATTATTAAGGCGGCGAGCTGGCAGAAACGTTAGCGCGCTGGGCTAAATGCTTGGCGGTATTTCGTCTGCCGTTATGTTCTGAGTTCAAGTTCCGCCGAGGTCGACTTTACCTTTCATTTTTTCCGGGGTCGATAGATTAAGTACCAGTTACGCACTGGCTCAATGTAATCGACTTAATCCGTTTGTCTGTCCTTGTTTGTTCCCGTCTGTGTGTAGAAATGATAAATCAAGTACCAGTTGCATGCCGGAGTTGATCTAAACAACTGGCCTCCTACCCACAAATTTCGGGCCTTGTGCATAGAATTGGAAAGAATATTTTAAAAGGCGGCGAGATGGCGGAAACGTTAGAGAAGAAAAGAATTGTTTCAGTCATTAGACTGCGGCCAAGCTGGTGCACCACCGTGTAGGGCTTTTAGTCAAGCAAATCGACCATAGTGCTTATTTTTCTAAGCCTGGTGCTTATTCTATCGGTCTCTTCTGCTGAGCTGCTACGTCACAGGGACATACACGAAGCAACATGGCGTGTCAAGCGGTGGTGGGACACAGACACATATATATATGGGCTTCTTTCAGTTTCCGTATTCCGAATCCACTCGCAAGGCTTTGGTCGACCCGGGGCTATAGTAGACCCCGAATGGACGAAAGGCAGAGTTGACCTCGGTGCTACTTGAACACAGACGTATTAAGCCGGAGCAAATGCATTTTATCCGACGCAGTAACGATTGTGACAACTCAATGGCCGTTTCTCTGTTTTTCCTATAATTCTTTCCAATTTTAGTCACATGCCTACAAAGTAGCGATACAAACACGTCAAATTTACCTACTTTTACCTCATCAGAGATGTTTACGTGACTAATCTCAAAGATGCAGGTAGCCAATCCGTTTATATACCCATTAAACTTTGTAACTCCAGTGAACTGGTGCCGATCACTTACATATAAGCGTTTAACACTGTTTAATATCAGAGACCTGTCAACGGAGAATCCAAAGCATACAATATCATTTCTCCGGAAAAATGGTACGTTTTGTATTTGTAATTGTGTACCATTTCTCGGTTTTTTCATCCTTGTTTTCGTATACATTCGCTTGCTTTCTTCCAAGGAGTCTAGTGCTTTTAGCTTAGATTTTCTTGGGGCCAGCCAGACTGGAGCAGACTTGATATTATGTGGTTTGGATTCCCTGTTGAGAGGTCTCAGATATTAAACAGAGTGTTAAACGCTTATAGTATGTAAGTTATCGGCACCAGTTCACTGGGGTTACAAGGTTTAATGGGTATACAAACGGATTGGCTACCTGCTTCTTTGAGATTAGTCACTTAAACATCTCTGATTAGGTAAAAGTAGGTAAATTTGACGTGTTTGTATCGCTACTATGTAGGCATGTGACTAAAATTGGAAAGAATTAAAAGAAAAACAAAGAAACAGGTATTGAGTTGTCACAATCGTTACTGCGTCGGATAAAATGCATTTGCTCCGGCTTAATACATCTGTGTTCAATTAGCACCAAGGTCAACTCTGCCTTTCGTCCATTTGGAGTCGATAAAATAAACAACCGGTCAAGCATTGGATCAACTGTCATCGACTAGCTCCCACTCACCAAAATTGCTAACTTTGTGCCAAATTTGGAGTAATTATTATATACACCATTATAGTGTAGATAAAATATGATCACTAATTTAGTTAATAGTGCGGGCTGTTACGCTCGATGCGCCGCTTTGAACGACATCGTCAGAAGGGGGCCTTGCAACAGTGGGCTTCCCTTCATGATAGGAGCTAGTAAGTCTTAGTTGCGGAGATGGGAAGCACTCCGACAGAATAAGCCTCTTCTCATACGAGGTAGCTAAATCTCCAAACTGGGGCACGACGTGCTGCGACACGTTCTCCGTCGCCAATCATGCTGCAATGGCCGCAAATCTAGGTGTCGGCGCTTGTAATTTAGAGGAGAGAAAGTTAAAGAAACACCGGAACCTGACCGCCCGCTATCTGTTTGTACTGGTCACCGTCGAGTCCCAGGGTGTCCTGGGACCCTGCATTGTTGACTTCCTCCGCAAAATCGGGATAACAGCGTCTTGACTCAGAAATGAGCCACGCGAGGTGAGGTGGCTGTTGCAGCGAGTGTCGCTGGCCATTCTTCGCGACAAAGCCTTTGCCATCGTAACCGCGAGGCGCAGCTGTACACCCCGTTTGGACTGAGATGTACAGCTTGTCACTCCTTCCCCCACCATCATTTGTTGCTTATCTCCATTTTTCGTTTTCTTTGTTTCTTGTTAACGTAATTCATTCTTTTTTCTCTATTTTTGTTTTTTTGTATTTTTAATTTTTTCTCTTTTCTTCTTGTAAAAAACTATATTGCTCAATATATCTAGTCTTAAAAAATTAGAAAGCATTATATCAAGAAACATAACTATAGCAGTATATTTGCAGAGTTATTTCCCTTGAATTCATTGCAGTGAATAGCAAACTAGATGTTAACTACCTTTTTGTTTAGCGCACAAATCCCCATCGAATCAGTCACAGCCATCTGCATTGAAATTTTTTCTTGTACTTACAGTATGTTTAAAAAAATCACACTGGATGATCACCGTTGGAATGTCTTTGACAATAAGACTGCTGGAGGAAAGCTGAGTAAGGATTAAACAATAGCAACTTAGTAATACACGTGTTACTGTGTTATCGTTGTGTCAATCTGTCTGCCTGTCTGTCTGCCTGCCTCCATAATGTCTTTCCGTCGTCTGACTCACATTTTCTCTGTGTGTGTGTGAGTGTGCGTGCGCGCGCGCGTTTCTTTGCATTTACTCAAAGAAATACCATTTTTCTTACCAGGCTCGTATTAATAGGGAAAATGACGAGGTTAGTATTCATTATCCGGTAGAATAAACAGTTTACATCGCCGTCGTGTGTGCATCCGACGCCATATTTTGGATGGATGAATAGATGGATGGATGGATGGATTTGTGTGTGTGTATGTGCGTGTGTGTGTGTTTACATGAATAGCTAAGTCGTTTTTGCAGCGGTTTTAAAATACCTCTTTTGTTTATGCTATGTTCCGTAACTCAGTGATTAAACATACAGATATTGATAAAATAAATATCAGAAGAAAATAAATGTTGTCAATAGATCTACTAAAGGCCCTCTTGAAAGCGGTGCCCCAGCATGGCCGCAGACTAATTTGTAGAACCACAGTAATTACAAAAGAATAAACGAATGCACGCATACGTGACTACATTTACCTACAGTGATTTCGGTACTTCATTGGTCCTTTGTTTTATTGATCCCGAGGGTGGAGTGGGGAGAAGTGTGAAGTTGACCTTGAATTTTTATAATTGCTTAATCCATCATCAAAATGGTATTTTCTATTATACTTACCTATTTGCTTTGCTAAATTCTTAATGTGAAATCGTGTATTGAAACAAATATTGTTATATTTGGAGATCGTCATTAGGCCAATAAAGACGTCCTATTTATTTGGTCTTTATTATTAGCTTATTTGTCAGAGTTCTTTCGTAACACATTCTGTAACCTCTTCAACGACTACCTTCCCTCTGGTCTTGTCCTAGGCAGGATTTCTCCAAAATTTAAGGAACATCAACACGATATCGAGTAAATAGTATTAATTCCATCACGCATGTCTGTATTCTGTCCTTGTCTACAGGAAACTTTATGGAGTTTTGTAAATTTTCTCGAATAGGTGGTCTCATCGATCTAATGTACTCATATTCTGAATTTCTGAATCTAGAATGAGACATCTTTCTTAGAAATAGCTAGAAAGTCTCATACTTTATAGAATTTGAAAGTTATTTTATTACCAATAAATGCAACATACAGGTTTTGGTCTTGAACAAAGAACTCATACTGTATCTGCCCTGATATATTTCACATGCATCTTTTCTTACAAATCGTTCCATAACAATTTACTAACTCCAGAAATTGACGAGGTTTGCTTCATTTTTAAATATATGTCGTAGGTCGCTACTATAAATTATTTCTTCCTAATCATAAATTATATTACATAGCAGTTTCTTTACGTCCAATTTGGCTAAATCCTCGGACTCATACACTGTTTATCAATATCATTACTGGATGATATAGACACTACTTGAACGCATTTCAGTTCTAGCACTATGCCAAATTCCTTAAAACCTTGTCTACCTCAAATAGGCAGTTTAGCAGACCCTTAGTTCTAAAGAAATTGTGACTGACTAAATCTGAGCATATATTGTCTTTATCGGAAGTGAATCTTGCATACATTTTCTCGGCATTGTTTGTAGGTATTTCGATTGCTCTCTGTATCACCGTCTTCGAGAAACACGATTCTTTAAAGACATCATTGGTACTTCTAAGTTTGTCTTCAATAAGAATTTTGATTTCAATTACTTCCAATTGAAATCAGAGTCATTATCAACGGATTCTTGTAGTTTCATGTTACGCTTTTGTTGTTGGACGGATGCTCCAACGTAGCCTCAGCTATGATAGCTACAAAAATCTAAAGAACTCTGAACTCCTTTAGATTTTGTAGTATAAGTGTCTTATGATTAATATTTCAGACATTACATTTCATCTGACAACTGAAAAATATCATTGCTAAAAATATCACCGCTAAAGATAAAAAGATAAATAAATCTTTAAAATAATAAATAAATAGAATAACATAAAATACATGAAAATAAAGATAAACGCTAAACGTGACATCCATTTACATATAGATGAACTACAGTTAATTTCAACTATAATTAAGAAGTTGGTAGACTGTATAAGTAAATTTTCTTATCTAGCTGCACAACAAAAATATTTTCAAAGAGGTTGCTCCTATAACAACCATACACTAACAAGAATTGGTTTTAGTGAAAAACTAATATGCAAGGAATAATTTCCATACTACAGTGGAGCCCTCCGCAAAGAAATAGAAAAAAAAGGAACAAAATTTAGTTTAGTCCATCATTCAACATGAAAGCAGCTACAAATATAACCAGTGATTCTTTTGCCAATAGTATGATTTGATTTTCCAGCTACTCATAAATAACAAACTTATTAACACCAGTAACATTAAAGTGAACTATTCTTGTCTTGACAATATAACTTTCCACATCAACAATACAATAGCCTAATATATACACTCAGACAATCCTTATTTAACAAGATGATACCGAAGCTGTCGGAAAAATAAATCATCATGAACTTCCTGATGCACTTGCATTTCCTGGCCTCTTGTGCCATCGAAAAATATACGCTCGATTCACAAAATTCAATACATAAGCAGTTCGGGCTATTTCATGAGCTTCTGTAACATTTATTGCTGAGTTTAAAACAAAACTTCATTGCATAGTAAGCTCCCAGATTTTCTTCACTTCTCGACTACATCTGTTCAAAGTGTGGTTGCAGCAGTCTCCTTCAATCTGGAATAACAAAAGTTGGTACGTCCACTGATTAGGTGTATAGTAATGATAAACTATAATTAAAATAATCTAGGACAGTTATAACTGCCTCTCTCAAAAAAATCTAAAAAAACTTCTGGAATGCACCTCGTATGTTTATACGTATGTCTATATGTATATTTATTTACATGTGTATCAGACGATTTAGTGCCAATGATGTAACTAGACACAAATTACGAAACAGCTGTCTACTCTTCGTAAGGAGTAAACACCTTTTCTCTCACTTCTCTTATTTGGTTAATTACACACACACACACACTCACATACACATAAACACACACACGCACACACAAACATACACACATACCATATACTTTCACATGGTTTTCGGCTATCAAATTTACTCATAAAGCATTGCTCGGCCTGGGGCTAAAGTGGAAGACACTCATCCACGACGCCATGCTCTGAGATTCAACCCGAAGCACACAGTTGCAAAACAAGCTTCTTAACCACGAAGTCATTCCTGATTATATTTCTCAAATATTATGTCCCAATCATGAAAAATATATGAGCATGTTACACTGATTGAGGTAAGATGAAGAAATTGCTCAACGTGCAAATTACACTTCGGAACATCAATCTTCTTAATGTTAACATCTGCAAGAAAGACTTTAAGCTTCTTTGATAGAATGTCGCCGTCTGAATATCTTTGAATAAATATCTCATTTATCCAAAGCTAGATATATTATTATTTTCTCTCTCTCTCGTAGATTATCCTATAATCACTAGTTACTTCACTCTCTCTTTCTCCCCCCCCCCGCCACATCATCTCTCTCTGTCATGAAAATAGAAATCTAAACATTCTTCTCTTGGACAAGTTTCGTTCTCAGTAACCGGAGCAACCAAAACTCGTTCTCTAGTTTTTATTCCGTTTAGATCGATGAAGTTAATACAGAACCTGAAACGTTTAATTATCTTGGATGTATTTTACCAGTTTCTATTCTCACCGTTTCATACACCATAACTATTCAGAGACCCCTGCTTTTTTTCTTTTTCTTTTTCTATTCTTAATTCAGCTTCTAATCAGTCGTTACGGATCATTTCCTCAGCATTCGACATAATCACAACGTACAGCTTTTTTCGTTTTTAAGTTAGCTAAATGCTTTAACTCATACACCATATATCGATAGATAAGTGTGTGATACTGGTATTACTTCAACATTTTTCCCTTTAAATTAAACGATATAACAAATCCTGTTATCCTATAATCCATATGATGTTTCGGCAAAGGAAACATTATCTACAAACTCAGAAAAAATATTCATGCATTATCTGTAACTACGAAGTGTTAATAGATCGCCATCCCCTACAAACCCTTCGACTAGTCATTACTATCCAACATGCCCTAAGCGTACTCTCCATGGTTTAGTCAGAGCCAGAAGGTAGGTAGCAGCTTTGAATGTTCTGATGGAAATATAATATCCTTTCTAATTTTGGCACAAGGCCAGCAATTTTGGGGAATCAGGTAAGTCGTTTACATTGATCCCAGTGGCTCAACTAGTTCTTATTTTATCGACCACGAAATGATTAAACGCAAAGTCGACCTCGGCGGAATTTGAAACCAGGACTTAAAGGACGGGCGATATGCCGCCAAGTATTTTGCCCGGCGCGCTATTGATTCGGCCATCCCGCAGCATCTGTTGAGAACATTATATATTGGTTTCAAATTTTGGCACAGAGCCATCAATTTCGGTGGGAGGGAATAATAAGTCGATTACATCGACTCTGTGCTTAACTGGGACTTATTTTATCAACCCTGAAGAATGAAAGGCAAAATCGACCTCGGCGGAATTTGAACTCAGAGCATAAAGACGGACAAAATGCCGTTGAGCATTTTGCCTTGTGTGCTAACGATTCTTCCACTCCGCCACTTTTGTTGGGAACGTTATATATTAAGATATCAAGCTAGTCCAGGATGAATCCAAGTATTTACGACAGAGTAGGCTCCGCCAAAGGTACCCGAATGCCGCGAATTGGTATTAAATGGAGTAATGTAATTAGCTTTGCTTGGTAATTAATTTTCCTTGTAGGGTAGCTAGGAGAGAGAGAGGGGGCGAGAGGATGGTCTGTCTGGGTGACGCCTTTTATAATTGATTAACCCATCATCAAAATGGTATTTTCTATAATACTTATCTATTTGTTTTGCTAAATTTTTAATGTAAAATCGTGTGTTGAAACGAATATTGTTATATTTGGAGATGGTCATTATGCCAATAAACACGTCCTATTTATTTGGTCTGGTCTTTATTAGTATTATTGGCTGACTTGTCGACCCGTGACGACCCGTGGAGTGGGGACGTAAACTCAAGTGCTACCCAGGGCAGCTTTCACTAGCTACACATATGGGTCTCATCTGGTGGTGGGGTGGGGTGGGGTACTGTGGGGCATATGATCTCTGAGTGTCCAAAGAAGATGTTGTTGTTCAAATTATCTGTAACAAATTGGTTTAATTTCAACAATACATAAAATAGTCTAACAGTTTTAGCTTTTAATTACAATTCCTTAATAATATTTGATTATAAAAATATAAGATTTTTTAAAACATCGAACGGTTATGAGGGTCCATCAGACTAGAATAAGAAACATAGGGCCCCAAAGGTAAAAAGTGGTTGAGAAACCCTGATCTACGCCATTGTATCCACACGCCGTCTCACTACTTTCCACAACAATATCAGACACCAGAGATCAATGGTTATCAACAGAGGGTCCTTATGGCGCTTAGAAGTCCATATGGCCCTTGGGGGTCCATATAAGATATTTTTGTTAAAATTTAAATGCAATAAATTGGTTATGCCTCTACAATACACAAAATATCTCAACAATTTTTTATGGCTGCAATCAAATGACTGAAGCAAGTAAAAGAATAAAAGAATTAAAAAACAAAACAGTAAGCTACACCATTGCGTGTCCCCATTCTCATTCACCACTTTCCAGAACAATGCCAGACATCAGCGATATTCTCCTAATTAGATCAATGACACACGTATTTACATAGTTTGTATAAACACTTCAGTTACCGCCACCCACCACCTCATCAGTCATTTCTTCTCTTTTCTCGCCCTCCTGGTCTGGTCCTAACACAGACAACTTCCCGATTGTGAAATTACAACAGGTTTCCTTCTATTTTCAAACATTGTTACTTAATTTAACTGAATGAAGGATGGCTTCTTTTACGCTAGTCTGTCACGTTAAATGAATCCCTGTAGCTTGCTAATTATTGATGCTGAAATAATGCTGCTCATCACCACGACAACGACGACGACGATGATGACGATGATGATGACGACGACGATGGCATTACTGATGTTGTTGTTGTTGTTGTTAATGATGATGACGATGTCTACGACGACTACGATGATGATGATTGTAGTGATGATGACGACGACGATGATACTGGTGGTGGAGGGGATGATGATGATGATGATGATGATGATGATGATGATGATAACGACGACGACGACGAGGGAGAAGAGGAAGAAGAAGAAGAAGAAGAAGAAGAAAAAGAAGAAAAAGAAGAGGAGGAGGAGGAGGAGGGTGTGAATCAAAACGGCTGAGTTAAGGAAAGAGAGGGAGAAAGAAGAAGAAGAAGAAGAAGAAGAAGAAGAGTGAGGAGGAAGAAAGAAAGAAAGAAAACTGGAACAAGAATATGTAGGCGGCAGAAAGAAAATAAACATCACAATTATTAGGAACATCCAGTGTCCGGGTATTGCTGACTTGTGGAGCTTTGTCGAACAGCTGTTGTCGTATGTAGGACGGATCCGGTCATCGACCGAGTCCATCGTAAGGATCACACCCGCCACCTGCTTTTGGCCGGGAAGGGCAGTCAGTTTTCCTCTGTCTGCTAGCTTATGGCGAAAGAGGTTGTGTGGTGGACGAGGCTGAAAGGACTGAAGACAGATACCTTTCGTTTTCGGCCAAACCTTCATCGATTTTTTCAAGTTCGACAATGAAAGGATGAAAGGTAAAGTTGAGCTCGGCGGAATTTGAACTCCGAACGTAAAGTAAAGATGGACGAAATGCGGCAAAGCATTGCTAACGACTCTTATTTCTTTATTGCCCACAAGGGGCTAAACATAGAGGGAACAAACAAGGACAGACGAACGGATTAAGTCGATTACATCGACCCCAGTGCGTAACTGGTATTTAATTTATAGACCCCGAAAAGATGAAAGGCAAAGTCGACCTCGGCGGAACTTGAACTCAGAACGTAAAGACAGACGAAATACTGTTAAGCATTTCGCCCGGCATGCTAACGTTTCTTATTTCTTTATAGCCCACAAGGGGCTAAACATAGAGGGGGCAAACAAAGACAGACAAAGGGATTAAGACGATTACATCGAACCCAGTGCGTAACTGGTACTTAATTT
>NC_068990.1:13247189-13249212 GCF_001194135.2 Octopus bimaculoides
ATATATATATATATATATATATATATATACAACTTTACGATGAAAGTAAACAAACAAAGTTTGTTTTTAGAAGCGTTGAGATGTATTGTAAAATACAGAAATAAAATTAATTTCGAACCGGATTACCTTTTGAGTAAGTATCTTTTTCTCCCAATTTTACTAGGAAAATGGCATCAGCTAGATTATGATTCCATCGCAGGTAATTGGGTGAAAGAAAGCTTCTTCCTCAGACATTTTAACAGTCTTTTTTTAACAGACGACATATTTTTGTGTGAAAGTAGCTATTTTGATCGTTGTTTGCAGTGCAAGGTGGACGCCGAAGAAGTAGCGAGAAGACACGGTCACAATGGTAGAGCTGACCCATTTATTTTCAAGCTCGAAAATTCATTTAAGAAAAAACAAAGTATAAATTAAAGAGAGTTGACAGATGCTCAATGGAAAACACACTTACAAAAAATAAAAAAAAGTGTTGAATAAAATAACTGAAATATAAAAACCTATAATTATTATAAACAATACAAACACTAGCGATAGTACCAGTAGGAAGACGTTTTATTTTTGGCAGATTTTATTAATGAAGAATTGTTCGATATAATGTAGAGAAAATGTATGGACCTGCAAGCGCATAGGCGTGAGTATGTGGTGAGAATAGCTACTCTCACACAAAAATATGTCGTCTGTTAACAAAAGACTGTTAAAATGTTTGAGGAAGAAGCTTTCTTTCACCCAATTACCTTCAATGGAATCATAATCTCGCTGATGCCATTTTCCTAGTAAAATTGGGAGAAAAAAGATATTTACTCAAAAGGTAATCCGGTTCGAAATTAATTTTTCTTGGGAACACTGATACAAACATCGATTCGAGTGAACAGTCAGTAACACTAATAATAATGTTTTGTATTGATATAAGAAAAAAAAGTGGGTGGGAGAGATTAGTGGATTATATCGACCGAAGTACTTGACTGGTACTTAATCTACCTTGAAAGATTAAAGGCTTAAAGGATTAAAGTTGACTTTGGTTGGATCTGAAGTCAGAAGGCAAAATGTCTGAACAAATACCACAAGGCATTTTGTCAGATGCTCTAATGAACTTTCAATGATGATGATGATGATGATGAGGATGAGGATGATGATGATGATAATCGTTTCTTTATTGGCCACGAGGGCCAATCACAAAAGCAAATGGAGACAATATAAAACAAGGGACACGTGTGGTTTAACACAAAAATCGCGTAAACAATAAAATAACAAAACAATTAAAAATACAATTAAACAATAAAATTCCCCAAAAGTGGGGACTTCATCCCAGGGGCAAGTGAGGAACCCCACCACATCCTCGTTATCCCAACCTCCAGGTGCATCTCAGCAGGTGCCTCTCATTCACAGCCCCTCCAGTTCATGTTCTGAGTAGGCCCATTCATACGGGCCATCTTGGCCGCGTTCACCCAATTTTCAACAAAAATACTGGGGGTGCAGAACTTCCCTCTCCACCCACAGTTTTCTTTTCAAGTGGAACTTTAAAAAATCGATGAGAGCTTGGCCGAAGAGGAAGGTATCTATTTTCGGTCCTTTCAGTTTCGTCCACCACACTACCTCTTTCGCCGTAGCCACCAGACAGAAGAAAGCTGCCTTTCCTTCCCGACCAAAGGAAGGCGGCAGGCCAGCTTCACGATGGACTTGGCTGATAACTGGATCCGTCCTACACGCGTTAACAGCTGTTCGCAAAAGATCCATAAGCCAATAATGCCTGGACACTGAACGAGTTGCATGCAGGACGGTTTCGTCGCCCTGCACACATCTTGGACAGGTACGTCTGACAACACTTCCGTGTCTGTAGAGCTTGTCTGGAACTGGTAATGCTCCCCGGTAACACTACCAGGCCAGGTATTTCTTGAAATTATCCATAGGCACTAACCTAAAATTTCTTCGGAAAGAATACAACTAATTGATTCCTCCCGAGGCCCAGAGTTTCACCCAGGACGTCGTTGCTCTTATATATATATATATATATATATATATATAT
>NC_068990.1:13250532-13251475 GCF_001194135.2 Octopus bimaculoides
CATGGGTAGCAAAAATCACACAAAAAAAAACAGGATATCACACCCGATTTATAGGTAGAGATACCAAGTTAAAGCGATGCATTTTGAGTAGATATGAATAAAAATAAATGGAGCAAAACGCATATAAACAAAAGTTCCTTTAATTCCTACATATGTTTCAAAATATATGATCATTTCGCATTTGGCTTGTTTCTATATGTTGGTTCCCTGACGATGTATATATGTGCAATTCCAGCACCTCTTACTTCTTTGGAGTAGAGTGCACATATATTTTGAAACATATGTAGGAATTAAAGGAACTTTTGTTTATATGCGTTTTGCTCCATTTATTTTTATTCATATCTACTCAAAATGCATCGCTTTAACTTGGTATCTCTACCTATAAATCGGGTGTGATATCCTGTTTTTTTTTGTGTGATTTTTGCTACCCATGGTAACTATTAACATATTTACATTGTCAAGGTTCTTTTAAATTGAGATAATATTAATATACACATAAATTTATATATATGTATGTATGTATATATATATATATAAGTGTGTGTGTGTGTAAGTGTATTATTATACGTGTGAATATGCATATGTACATATATTTATATATGTATGTTTGAACATTTATATAAATTCTCACGTATGTAAAGGAGTGCACGCTCAAGCACATGTGCACGCCCAAGCACGCATATACATGCACACATTTACATGTATATGTGTACACACACGGACATACACACATGCGTGCATGCACGCACGCACACGGTAGCACATACGTTTGCTATTTATAAACGACGAACGCATAAACGCAGCAAAGAACACATCCAAGAATCGACGTGAATACACATATTTGTATATTTCTTTAAGAAAACAAATATAGCAGTGTCCCCACCTGTGTGTGTGTATGTGTGTGTGCGCATATGTATGTGTATATATATATATATATATATAT
>NC_068990.1:13251826-13254551 GCF_001194135.2 Octopus bimaculoides
ATATATATATATATATATATATACGTACACCCACACAAATCCATGAAGAGCACAACAGGTATATGGTGCCTTCATAAAAGAACGTATTCTAAAATAACATGTAATCCACGTTATTAGCTGTTAAGCAGATTATTTACTCAGTTCATATATCAACGGATATTCCGATCTAGTGCTTTACTTGAAATTAATCATATCAAAGCGTAAACTGTACATGCAAAAATATAGCGAACTCGGCGCACTCCTTCGATCATATTATCATAAATGTATCCACATATACGCATATAGACAGACATACGAATCTATAAACGCAAACACACATATAACCAGCTGAAAACAATTCAGGGTCGAGAGTTTTGTGAATTCGATGCACGAATATCTCGGGCCAACTCTGAATCGCTTTTGTAACTTTCTACTGATCAACAAGAAGTACATTAAGTATTTATATACTCATTTATTTAGCTCTATTTCTCTTGCTTGCACTTATGTATATATCTGTGCGTGAAATTTCATGCATATATAGGATCTAGGACAATTCGCCGCGGGACAATTGACCGTAGGACTATTCGCCGTAAGACAATTCGCCGTACGGATATTTTTCCGCAAGGACATTTTGTAGTAAAGCATAAAAAGAGAAGGATAAAAAATAAAAATAAAAACAATGAAGGTCATGCACTTTATTTAAAAAGTTAAGCTAAAAAACTAGAAAGCTAAAAATCATAAAGTTCATTGAAATTGCACGCAAATAATAATGTTTTTGATTTTGATCGTAACCTCTGACAATGCTTAGTATTTGCCTATAAACATCTTTGTAGTTTTTCTTGGTTGAGGTTTCTCCTCTTGCTGCATCGTTTATCTTCTTTTTAGAAAGAGATTCTTCATTTCTCAAGACATTGATAAGTTACCATAACTTTGGATGAGTATTTGTAACAGATGCTTGCAGCGCATTATGGAAACTTTCTACTTCATTGTTGGTGTTAGCCAGCTGATTTAGTGTTCTTTCATACATATTCCAAAGACCGACAGGAAAAGTAGGAGGAACTTTAATGGAATGCTTTCCAAAATATGCCACTAGTTCTTGTGGCAAGTCATCGTCATCCACAAGCTCTATAAATGCATCGACGGTGTCTGGAGGCGCGATGAATGCTAGTGCCATAAGGCACTTTACTTTTGTGCTAAAATCACAATCAGTTTAATATCGCACCTTAAGTCCAATATCTGTCACCTTTCTGTAAACAGTTTTACAGAAATGAAAAAAAAAAAAAAAAGAACAGCCTGTTACATTTGCAAATGGAAAATTGTCAGAAAAGCTAAGAAAACTAGCTTGTTCAAAATCAGTCATTAGATTTTCAGGTCTTAGGGATTCTAGTAAATCGTTTACCTTTTGAAAAGAATCTATTATATGTGTCAAGAGTCTTATTCGGAAGAAGACCATAAATTCGTGGGATACATGCATGTCCTATGTTGACATGTAGAGTATATAACTGATAATAAATTTCAGGACAGACCTTAAATGCTCCATAGCATAAACAATTCTTATGTATTTCTAGATCGTGCAACCCTGCAGTCGTACCAAAAATCAAAATTCTGTTTTCGTCTTCCACCCAACAATCGTTGGGTAAAAATCTTACTTTATTCTGTAGACACGTAAATTCTACGGGAATTACATTGCTGATTCTTGATCTAGGTATAAAAAGGAACTTTTCTTCCTTTTGTCTCCATCTTCTAATGTTTCTTGATAAACTTGAAGTTGATGGCATAAAAGAGCGTCCTTTATCCACTAATTCTCCACATGCGGTACCAATCAAAGAGCTTCAAGCTAACTAAGATTTAAATGCATTTTCTTTCATATTTGCTATTGTTTCTTGCATTTTTGGTTAATTAGGATTCGATGGATATGTGTACTCTCTTACAATTGCACAACTAGAGATCACTTCACTACTCAGATTTGTATGAACTCTTGCTTTACAGTTTGTATCAACACACTTCCAATAAACCGTGCCTCCATATTTTTTTTCTTGCCTATAAAGTTAGAGTCATCTACGAGCTCATCACAACCTCTGCTGCTTTTAATAGTGTATGGCATCGTAAGGCTTTCAGTTTCAACTTCTTTAAAGAAAAATAATGTACATAATGTAAACGGTCGTTGTAACCTCTCAACACAAGCTTTTTGCTTTTCAATTTTCAAGATAAACTTGTTATTTTTAAATAATTGTTAAACGACCTTTCTGTTTTTTAAATTATCATTTCAACAGTTAACGATGCAGTTCCAAATTTAAACAACCTTTCTGCTTTTAAATTATCATTTCAGCAATTACAGAAAATGACTGCTGTCAATACTCTTCCTTTATCTAGCTTATTTAATTAACGATGCAATTTCAAGTTTATAAATTTTACGGCAAAATGTCCTTGCAGCGAATAATCTGTACGGCGAATTGACTTAAGGCGAATTTGGTTGCGACAGATTGGCCTGTCAGCGTATCTATACACAACACACACATATATACATATATGTATATATATACACATATATATACACACACACACACACACAGACACACACACACACACACACACACACACACACACACACACACACACACATATATATATATATATACATATACATACACAGTACGAATAGCAAACATCTATCTATCTAGCTATCTCCCTCCCCATTTCTCTTTCTCTCTCTTTCTTTATATACATACATACATACATATATATA
>NC_068990.1:13254731-13256229 GCF_001194135.2 Octopus bimaculoides
GTGTGTGTGTGTGTGTGTGTGTGTGTGTATGTGTGTGTGCGTGTGTGTGTGTGTGTGTGTGTGTATGTATGTATGTATGTATGTATGTATATTATCTATATGACATGACAGAACGCAAATTTCAATGACGAGATTTATCATTCTTTTTCTCTGTGGTTATGGCGTCATTCATAAATTGTTTCCATTTGACAAAGAGGTGGAAATTAATTTTTCCTTTTGATGCAACAACCATCATGGATATTTTCCATGATCATAGGTTGGAGAAATGAACTGGAGACTAATTTAGACAAAAAGACCCCCACCACCACCACCACCACCACAAAAACAAACAAATTTGTGTTTAAGACTATATTAGTGAAATCATTTTATCGTTGTAGTGTATTGATTTTGCTTAAATCTAGTACACACACACAACGAAGGGACAGTGAATTTTAGTATAATACTATAATCAGCACAACAAAAGGTGCCGGCCAAGAAAGAAAGATCAGGCTTGGCCGAACGCCGGACACGGGGGAGGAGAAGAGAGAGAGGTAGAGGCAGAAGGACAAAAGAAGTAAGGAGGGGCGAGAAAAAATGACAGGGACACAGTGAAGTGAAAAATGGAGGGAAAGTGAACAAGAAGAGAATGCAATGAAATGTGAGTGAGGGAGAATGAAAGAACGAAGAGTGGAATGAACGAATAAGAGTGAAAAGACTGATAGACAGAAATAGAGTCGTACAAGATTTCGAAAAATGCATACATACATACATGTATGCATACATACATTGACACATACATATATACGTACGTACTTACATATAAATATACATACATGCGTGCGTACATACATACATACATATATACATATATACAATGTAGGTAGAGTAAAATCTCAATTGCTTCCTCTTGGAGCACATGGCTTATTCCATTATTACAATCCAGTTCGTAGTTGTTGTCCCCGTATTAATACGAGGTGTATATTAGACTTGAAAACTGGGGAAATATTGTTTGCAGAGTTTTTATGTAACAAAACAGGAAGTTGGAAAATTTCATTGGTATTATTTACTCACCATTACACATGTTTCATTTGCTAAGAGGAATCTCAAAATTGCACATACTGGATAAACATGTAAGAAATTTCTTTCTAGAAATTCTTCAGACTGAGAATCACTATATCAATAATTTATGATGAGAAATTTCTTACATGTTTATCCAACACGTGCAGATTTGTGATTTCTATAGGTAAATGAAACGTACTTAATAGTGAATATATAATAACCAAAACAATTTCCAGGTTTCCCATTTTGTATCATACATACGCATATGTGCACAAATATTATAAATGTACATGTATATGCATGTGTGTGTATATCTATATCTATATCTATATCTATATCTATCTATCTATCTATCTATATATATATATATGGATATATATGCATATATATATACACACATGTATATACACACACATATATATCTATATATATATATATATATATATATATATATACATAT
>NC_068990.1:13260858-13262574 GCF_001194135.2 Octopus bimaculoides
TATATATAGATAGATAGATAGATAGATAGATATATGCATACATACATACACAGACACACACATGTATATATGTATATACGTATATATATACGTATATATATATATATATATGTACGTATGCATGCATGTATGTATGTATGTATGTATGTATGTATACATAGGTAGATGGATAGATAGTCAGACAAACAAAGAGATACATAAAAAGAGAGATAGACATACATACATATACACACGGACCCGCACGTAGACAAACATACATGTATACATGCATATTTGTATCCTGAGCATGCATAACTGTATATATTTATTTCGTGTGTATATATTTGTACATAATGCTTATATATGCGTGTTACACACACACACACACACACACACACACACACACACAGATACATCTATACATGGTGGTAATGCCAGCAGTGGTTGCTAATTCCTGTTAGCGATGTAGAGGCGCCGTCTTCTCACACAGTGTGACTTGGGCATTTTAAGCATGTGGAATAAATCCTTCTCTAGTCAGATTACAGCCGATATCTAATACACAAATATATACACGCGCGCGCACAGAAAGGGAAAGAGAGAGAGAGAGAGAGAAGGAGAGAGAGAAAGTGGAAGAGTGGAAGAAAAGGAGAATGAGAAACGGAAAACGAAAGTGAGGGATAGACAAAAATTGTTTCTCATTTGCACAATCACACACACAGCTACGCACGCCCGCACAGGCATAATATACAACGCACACGCACACACACACGTGCGCCGATAGATACCGAAATGCACCAAGACGCACGCGTGCACACATACACACATATTCATCTACATGCACGAACGCACGAACATAATATAGAAACATACATACACACGTTCACACACTAATGTGGGGCGCGTTTACATACAAGTTGACAAAATTGAGTGATAGTAAGAGTGAAGAGAGGGAGAGAGGGAGAGAGAGAGAGAGAGAGAGAGAGAGAGAGAAAGAGAGAAAGAGAGATGAAAGGGGAGGGAGAGACGGACAGATAAGCAGAGAGACGGAGAGAGAGAGTGAGAGAGACAGTGAGGTGAGAATTGTTTTCTATCACACACTCCTAAATGAAGAAAATGATTGAATCAAAAATAAATCTTCGTTTAAAAATGAGACTTATTACTCCAGCTAATTTGATTAGTTTCCAGAAAATTAAAAAAGTATTTCTGTGTCCGTTTAACTGCATAGCTTTTGTAAACAACACACTTGCCAGCAACAAGAACATCAACAACAGCAACACAAACAACTACAAAAATAATGTGTAAAGTATAATTAGGATATACACACACATATATACCTACCTACTCCGTGTGTATATATATATTTAACCCTCAGACCGTGAAAGGACTCCGACTTCTGGGCAAAGGGCGCATCTCTAAATGAACCTCCCCAGAAATTATTATTATTATTCAGTAGTTTTATTTTTATAACGTGCTTTCACTTCACTACCGAGCGCAGCTCTGTGCGCCTTGGGTATGTGCTGTGGTTTGCTGTGGTGCTCTTATGTTTACTGTATTGAAAGTGTTTTGCGTAGGATGTGTGCAGTACCCAGTAGTGCAATTTTCTGTATGTTATATATATTTGTAAGTCCTGCTATTTTTGTTATGTATTTGTCTGAATATTTTTTTATTATACCTAAGGCACCTACTATGATAGGAATTGTTTCTGTTTTTAGATTCCACATTCGAGTTATCTCTATT
>NC_068990.1:13262640-13264701 GCF_001194135.2 Octopus bimaculoides
CTTCATGATCTTTGACAACTATATCTGGTCTATTTGCCTTAATTTCTCTATCTGTGTGTATTGGCATATCCCAGAGTATGGTTGCTTTCTCGTTTTCTGTGACCTTTTCTGGTGTGTGTTTATACCATCTTTTTTCTGTTGTTATTCCATAATGTTGGCATAGCTTCCAGTGTATATTATTATTATTATTATTATTATTATTATTATTATTATTATTATTATTATTATTATTATTATTTTGTTCTGATTTTTCACAATACTCAAAACCAGACGTGTCGTTTTCTAGCCTCTGGTAACAGAGAGCTGTCGCAATACCAGCCAATCAGAGAAGCGGTGGATTTGGCTTCCCCTCGAACTCATGTGCGAAAAGTGATTGGTAAAATAGGCTGCGATGCTCAGTGTCGCCATCTATCAAGAATCCCAGGATGTACCTCTGAACAAACTTATAAAGCAATAGCTTTATGTAAAATTCAGTCAACGCTGGTAGATCGTCGGATCGAGTAAAATAACGAAATGTTAGCGCCAAGCAGTGTCAAGGCGGATCCTCTGAGAAGAGAACACAATAGGTAGGATTCAGTTTGAAAAATCAAGCAACATGACCAAATAATCTGTTGTACGCTGAAATGTACATGGTGTACAAATTTTATATATGTTTGCGAAGTATGAGCGCATCCATGCCAGTAACTGTCGCTCATATTCCTTCAGTCAAAAAAGTTTGATCTCATCATAGAAACCTTGTGTGCACACATTTTCCTTCTTTGTGCGCAGTTGTAAAATATATGCGTGCGCATAAGCGGACAGTTTATAGGCAAAACTGCTCACAGCCAAGACAAGTGGGCTTTCTTATAATAAGAATAACATTAGAATCAACAAAACAACAACGATGATATCCATATTTTTTATTTGTATCATTAAAAAGTTTGTGTATAAATAGATCATTGATCAAAATACAAGGTAAAATTTGTCGCTACGGCTGGCCTTGTCTTGTCGCTGTTGTTTATCAGTAGGTCAGTGTGTGTGTGTGTATTTTGGGTGTAAGTTTCTGTGTCTGTGTCTGTCTGTCCCTATCTACCGCTTGACAATCGATGTTGAGCAAGAGATTAAGAACTGGAGTTGATTCGTTCGAATAAACTTCAAGGCGGTGACCCGTCATGGTCGCAACGTAGTGACTGAAACAAGTAAAAGACAAGAGATAGCAGTAGTTTTCTTTAAGAGAGCAGCATCTTCTATCAGTAACCAAATGAGACGTCTTTTCCTGGCGCCTTCTCATTATGCAACTTCGTTAAACCTTTCTTGAAAGTCTCAACGTTGATTGTATAACTTTTACTTTTGATGTTGGCAGAACGTTCTTGGTTTACTGTGTCTAGTTTATGATGTATTTTGATTCAAAATCTTTATTTTCGATCCAGATCTTAGATTAGAATGATTTTAGATCTTTCTGAGGAAGAACCCTTTTTTATTTATTTTACTTAATTTATTTTATTTTTTCTTTTATTCTCCCGTAAACTTGTAATTTGGATGCATATAAATATGTATACATGTATGCATATGTAAGCATGCACCTACAGACATGCGGTGAGAAAGAATGTCAGTGAATGACAGAGAGAGAGGTGGCGGGTAAAGAGAAGATATAAGTAGCCTGTGGCAAAGCAGCAAAACGATAGATGCAATGATATTTTATCAATCTTTGAAGAGCACCTCAAGTAGCAGCATATGTAAATATTGTTAGACTAAATGTCTTTGTAAACCAATCAGTTTGAAAGATGAGAAGAATTGTTTACGGTAAACTTGAAAGTTTGGTCCAATGCTAAGAGCAGGCAACCTGTCGTCAGAATAGTTTTTTCTTGTTTTTTTCTTGTATTTTTTCTTTTATTTCTTTTTATCCATATTTTATTGTTATTTTCTCTGTTTTGAAAATGTTGAATCTGTTGGAGTAAATGGTAGTATCCCTTCCTATTATACGTGTAAATCCACCCGTCTTTCTGTATGTATGTATATTTCGATATATATTCACACGCATATATATATGTATACATATATACATACATATATATATATATA
>NC_068990.1:13265403-13268640 GCF_001194135.2 Octopus bimaculoides
ATATATATGTATGTATGTATGTATGTATGTATAATAGATTTCTGGAGAAGATTAAGGCTCACAGAAGCATTAACCAATTGCAATACTGAAGATGACTCACTAGTCAAAAACAAAAGTGAATACATCCCCCACAAAGGAAGAAATAAAAATCTTGATGAATTCTGCAACCACATCGAGAACTTTCCCTGCCACACCAAGCATAAACAGACAATTAATTCAAACTTTAGCACTACACAATAGAAGGAACTAACAGAACTTGAAAATAATGAAGATACTTCGTTCTCCATGGTTACTCTCATATAAGTATTTAAGATGTAGGAAGGCGCGTGGATAAGTGGTTAGGGTATTCGCTTCGCAATTGTGAGTTTGATTCCCGGCGCCACGTTCAGTCCTTGAGCAAGACGTTTTATTTCATATTACTCCAGTCTACTCAGCTTGCAAAAATGAGTTGTACCTGTAATTCAAAGGGCCAGCGTTGTCACATTCTATGTCATGCTGAATCTCCCAGAGAACTGCGTAAAGGGGAGGTTTCTGTGGAGCACTCAGACACTTGCATGTTAATTTCAAGCTGTTTCGTAGATCGTATCAACAGGAACCCTTGCCATTGTAACCAGTTTTTTATGGCTATATGGGTATATCCCTCAAATAATCAACTATATTAAACAGAGTAAGGGAGGATAATGGTCACTGTCTGAGACCAGGTCGTTAGAGTGGACACAGGAATCGTGGTAACGTTAGTTTCGCGTATTTCAGTATCGTTAAATTTAGACACTGCTTCGGTAGTGTCGTTAAGGCGTAATTATTTCGACATCTTACGCTCTGAGTTCAGATCCCGTCGAAGGTGTTTGAATGGCAGCAACCGTCGTAGAGAATACTTTGCGGCATTTGTTCTGGATTTTGCGCTCTGATTACAAAATTACCTGGGCTAACTTGGTACAATACTTAACCCGTTGTCCTGTTCAGCATCACCACCTTGTTCTCGGGGGCCTTCACAGGAGTGCAGTCTGTTACAACCATTTATGTCAGATCTTTAGTTGAATGATAATTTCCTCCCATCTTCCCACCCGTATTGGAGCCCCTGTACAGGGTTATGAGTATTTTTCTCCTCCCACATGAAAACAAAAAGTGGTAATTGAAGCCTCTTCTGGTTTGCAACTCCACTGATTTTAAAAGTTGTATCCACGCGTTGTACGTATTTAAAGATCTAACCAATAAGGAAGCTTCTTTGTGGTCATCTGACTTGCAAGTAGCTAGCATTTCTTCGTACGCTACCGGCTTGAAAAAGAAGGACACATTGAATAATATCGTCTTAGATGTACTATACCTGAATGAAGAACGAAATGTCAAAGGCTGAAAAGATTTTATTCATTATGTAGGATAACAGCAACGACGATAATATATTTAAAGAGAAGCGGATTGAGTCAATAAACGAACGAAAATTTTACCCCACCCTAATTAGAGTGTTGGTTCGAGGAGAGAATATATAGCGCTCATAATCCCCTTTAGAGCCTTCGTGATTAGTGTGACGAAAGGAAGAGGTTATACATAGGTAGTAGATTTGGCTATAAACAAACTGGATTCTGCTAAATGTAACCAAGAAATACGTGGTGGTGTGTTAAAACTGGAAAAGTTATGAACTCTACCACCCACAAATAAAAATGGTTCTTTCGGTGAACTTCAGCATATTACGTCTACTAAATTTCACTCAGAATACATTGCTCCTCTCGTATTTAGAAGACAATTAAGACATCGGGAAGTGAGCTGTAACTTGAAATCAAATAGTTAAGAAACTAACTTCTTTAACTCAGAGCCTTGTTTGCACCCGAACTTAGAACTGTTCAGTCAAAAAGACGACACATTATTAACAGATTTATAGCACTTTTCTTTTTGGTTCAGTCCGAAAGGTGAATCTCATGAACTTTGTAACCTCAAGCTGACAAGTTTGTTGTGTGTATCACCGAAAACTTTCTTTGCTGATTATAAAATGTACAGTTCGCTTAAGTGAATTGTATACCTCGCTTGTTACGAAACCTTGTGCACCAAAACCAATTTAAATCTGACATATTGACATTCAGCTACTGTTTAATCATATATCTTCAGTACAGAGTTACTTTGCAAAGATGCTGATATTGCTAGGTAAAAAAAATAAGGACAGAGCATATGCATTAGATGAAACAGAATATCTGTATTTTGCAATTTCATAAATGAATTTAATGCATCTGGTAAAGCAAATGCACAGCGAATGCAATTCACAAAACAGCACACATTAGGTTTGACATAAAACTAATTTTAATATATTCTTTTATGGTTTGTAGATAATGTCAAAGTAATGACAAAGACAAGCTATTCACTAGAAATATCTAACCCCAAAACAAAACAAAACCCAAGAAAGAAAGAAAGAAAGACCAGAATTATATATTAATCTCAAAAACATTTATTGGTTTATGCACTTGTTTTTTTACGTATATATAGGGCGCAGGCATGACCATGCAGTTAAGAAACTCGGTTTTCAACCACTTCGTTTCGAGTTCAGTTCCACGGCTTGGTACCTTGAGCAAGTATCTTCTACTACAGCACCGACCCGTTTTATGTTTTCTGAATGAATTGAACAAATGGAGATTGTGTGGAAGCCCGTCCTACGCATACCTATCTATCTATCTATCTATCTATCTATCTGGATGGATAGATATGTACGTGTATCTTTATGCTTGTATCCCATCACCGCTTCATAACCAGTGTGAGGTTGTTTATGTCCCCATAACCTAATGGCTTAGAAAAAGAGAACAGGATAAATACCAAACTTAAACATAAAAAAACAAAAACAAAATAAGAAAGCCTAAGCATTGCACTCGATTTGTTCGGCTAAACCTTTTAAGCCGGTGCTCCAGCATGACTGAAATTAATAAACGATAAGAAACCATATATTTTAATCTAATGTACAGTGAGTAATTCAATGTTTGTCCACATTAAAAAAATACAAACGTGTTTATGTAGAAAACCCCAAATATATTATCATATTTGACTCACAAAGCATTAACTATGTTAGCCCTCAAGTATTAATTATTTGTGCAGAAGTCACCCCAGGGAAACTACTCTATATCATTACTCTTAAATAACCTAATTAGTGAATGTCTTTTAATACACGTCCACACATATGTGAACAGAAGCACACACACGGACACATGTAGCGTGTGCGTATTTGTTCGTGTCTATATATATATATATATATATATATAT
>NC_068990.1:13269418-13270655 GCF_001194135.2 Octopus bimaculoides
TATATATATATATATATATATATATATATATATATATATATGTATATATATTGAAGGAGAGAGAGAATGAAAGAGAGAGAGAGAGACAGAGAGAGACAAAAATCCAAATAAACAAATATAGCTGCTAGGGTTTGATATAAAAACATATACAAACATATATACATGTAAATAGAGTGAAAGCAAAGACTGAAGCTATTCAGAGGTGAATATTCAAGAATTAATATATAGATAATTATTAATAGAGCAAACCTACACACAGTACAAAGACACACAAAAATAAAGGAAAAAAGATATGGTGATACGAGCCCGACAACTGTTTCTGGGCACTCAAAGTTACTTCTTGATATTGGCAGATGTAGATCACCAGAATATGCAACCAGCAATGACTGCAAAGAAACGTTGGATAAAAACCTGTCAGATTTTTTCCTCCCCCAGCCACATGAGTATGTATGAATGTATGTATGTATGTATGTCATACATACATAGCTATTTTGGGCTGCAATCACCTGTATCATTCATTCTGTTATTATCACTTTTAAAATAGTTACATGTGGATAATAACAGAATTAACGATACCTTCGCAAATTAATTTTTCGTGAATTATTTTTCCCGTAAATTGTTTGCTATTTGTATCGAGATTATATTCACACTGGTGGCTGCCGTGATTTTGGTGCAAAACGAATCAGTTGCGGCACAGACTTCTAAACGATGGGTTGGAAATCTCTATCATGGTAACGCGTGCTGAAGAAGCTAAGGCTAATTTTGCCAGTGCAGAAACTATCCCACGTGAATCCAAATACTTACATGTATGTTAGTAGATTGTCTTAACCTGATTTGCCTTCGTTTGATTTCTGTAGTTATCACCAGTGTATTTTTGGCGATTTAATAAGAGTTTTGACTTTTATCTCAAGCAGGTAGACATACTTACTATGTCCTTGGATTAATTTCATATATATATATATAGTTTCAGTTGCAGAACAGGCTAAAGGTAAGATACGACCAACGATTCCAATACATCGAAACAATAAACTATTTGATAATTTGTTAGTTCTCTGCAAAATATGCACCGGCTGTGTCTGTGTGTGCGTGTGTGTGTGTGTGTGTGTGTGTGTGTGTGTGTGTGCGTGCGTGCGTGTGTGTGTGCGTGTGTGTGTGTGTGTGTGTGTGAGAGAGAGAGAGAAAGAGAGAGAGAGAGAGAGAAGGTGTGTAACCTAGTTGTTAGAATATTACTATCACG
>NC_068990.1:13270999-13273249 GCF_001194135.2 Octopus bimaculoides
AGATAGATAGATAGATAGATAGATAGATAGATAGATAGATAGATAGATAGCTATATATATATATATATATATATATATAGATTTGTTTCACTGTCCTATGTATTTACTTTTAGCTGATACGACGTTGAACAGGAAATATACGTCATTGTTGTTATTGAGAGGAAAAACTTTTTGGTCACAAAACTGTGTACTACAATCAACAGCGCTACAAAATAGCACGAGTAACAAAAGAACACAACGTATTTCATCCGCCTCTCTGTCGATTCTGGTAATCTGTCACTCTGAAAAGAGATAGAATAACAAGTTTGTTAAAAAGACAGTTAAAAACGTAATTTTTCCTCATTTAAATTCAAAGACAACTGAACTACGATTAAACGGTAAATGTGTTTACATTTTGAGGAAAGTCTGTCTAAACTAAGCTCTCTCTTATTATCAGCTATCACGCTATGTTTGGATATTTGCACACAAAAAGAGATTTAGACCTAAAAAAAATTCAAGATTATAACAATTGCGAGAATCTGGTTTCGGCTTTTCCAAAATTTTTAGCGATGTAATGGAAGAAAACGCATAAGAATTGAGCGACAAATTATCAAGAAACTAAGGAAAACTGATTATAACTAACTAACCGCATTTGATTCGGCAGCAGTGAAATTAATCGCTGGTTCAGCAGTAAAAGTAATATATTATATTTGTAGTCATTAGATAACGTTATTTAAAATAAGGAAAACGTTATCCGAGCCAACCCAACTGTATGGCCCCGCCATTTTGTCGCTTTTGTTTGTTATGAGATAAAGTACGATGATGATCAAAATTCCTATGATGCCAACCCTTTGGCGTAAAAAGGGTTGGTGATGAGAAGGGACCTTCACAACCATAGGCTTTAGAAATAATGTGTAACCTAGGCCGAAAAGACCCAATGAGTTTCGAGATAATTTATAGTTAAGTAAAAATGATTCTTTCTTCTAATTGCCGATGACGATAATTCAATACTTTATCAGAAGCTGACATGAACTCTAATGTTGACAATTTTCTGACGCTTATATAAACTTTGGCCTGACGATAAATGAATATATAAATAAATAACGAAACAAGAATCATGCTGTAGCGAACTCCAGGAGACACTTTTCAGCTGCGGTTTTTCGTGCAGAGAAAGTCCTTTAAGATTTCGGGTTTCAAAAAAAAACAAAAAAAAAAACAGGAAAAAATAAAAAACTTGCCCCGTAGGTGGATGACAACGATGGACGTCGATATTTCACCGTTGCTTCAGTGCGTCGGCATCGCATACTTGAGTCACCCCGAAACGAATGCAAATCGCTGGTCGAAGTATATTTGAATAGCGTATAAATTTATTTGCCGATGTGCAAAAATATATATATAAACAATATTTTAAGAATAAAACAAAATTAAGTTTTGTGTTAGAAGTAGCTCCAATAATACAAACATTATTCATATCACATACTTAATGTGTTTTGTTTGAACACATTTCAGTTGCGGTATTTCGTCTAGAGAAAGTCCATTTTAAGAAGCTGAGCTTTAGAAAATACAGAATATCTCAAAACCAGGCGAAACGAATCGCCCCTTGGGTGAACGAGAACGGTGCATATCGGTGTTACGTTATACAGTGGTTTTTAACACATGACTTCTTAAAGCGATTTTGTCCGGAAGAAGTAATGCAACTGAGATGCATTTAAACGAAACACATATTAAGTATGTGACATGAATCATACATCAAGCACATATACACACGCACGCGCACACACATTCACACACGTACGCGCGCACGACAGCTTTTATCTGTTTCCATCTACTAAAGCCATTCACAAAGCTTTGGTTGGCCTAGGTATATAACAGAAGACACTTGCCCTTAGTGCCACACATGTGCTTATATGTTAAACAATTATCGAATTGGAAATGACAGCAAAAAGCTATTTTCTGAACATATCTCAATGAGGAAGTTAACAAGAAGTCTCACTGACCATCATGTGTTTTTTTCAAGAATTTTCTCAAGGAAAAAAGCGTACATGGCACTTAATGTTTGCTTTTAAATTATAATAACTTACGGACTGGCATGAAGAAAATTATCCCGAAACAAGTAACCTGAGTAAAATGCTTGCAAATACTAATCGAACACAGAATGTGTGTCGTTAGCCAGCTGGAGTAGATGTCTTTCTGGGGCCAAAAACGTCAGTAGCACTGTCCTGTATAGGACGCCACACTTAGTTGGCAATTATATACATACATATATATATA
>NC_068990.1:13276015-13286079 GCF_001194135.2 Octopus bimaculoides
ATATATATATATATATATATATATACAAAAGTAAATGAGTATATGCATATATACGTACAGGTATGTGCATACCGACATCCACCTGTATGTATAGGTGCATATCTGGGTACAGGACATTGCACACAAACGTAGACGAGAACACACGAGCCACATAGAGAACATTCTACTTCTTCAGCTACCCACGTTTTAACATATATATGTATGTATGTATGTATGTATGCATGAATCTGTGTGTGTGCG
This sequence comes from Octopus bimaculoides, assembly GCF_001194135.2. Classification (NCBI taxonomy): domain Eukaryota; kingdom Metazoa; phylum Mollusca; class Cephalopoda; order Octopoda; family Octopodidae; genus Octopus; species Octopus bimaculoides. The sequence goes on from NC_068990.1 coordinate 13,276,256, forward strand.
TGCGTGTGTGTGCTGCGTACTATTATTTATTATATGTTAACACACATATATGTATGTATATGTGTACACATACATTAATGCATGCATATCTGCCTACCTAATTGGTTGTATGTTTCTTGCATCTGTAGGCGCACTATAGGCGAGTAGAAGAGTTGCAGTTACATGTTAGAAAGAAGTTACTTGGCATATTTACAAAATAATTTTCATTGAACCGTATTTCTAAAATGTTTGTTTTAATTAAGCCATTTATTAAAAATATAATTTCGCCAGCTAAAAGTGCAAATAATACCCTACTAATATTCTTTGCTTCGATTTTTGAATTTATGAAATTTTTCATTTTTTATCAAAACAACTCTTCCGAAGAAAATACTTAGAATTTATTACAGATTTTTCGAATATCGATGTTGTTTTTACGGTGGTTCATGCTATATATGATTTAAGAAATAACACTGTGTAACATGACTTTTTTTTTTCTTGGGTTGCAATTGTTATTCCCTATTTGCTTACCTCTAGAAAGTAACAAGAATTGCTCATATTTCCTTCAAACTTTGCTTTTGTTCAGTTAATTCAAAGCCCAAAGAATTCCTCTCATGACTATAATGCTCCCCAAATACTCCTGCTCACGCTCAGAGATGCACATATTGTCAGTCATTAAAGGACATGTTCAAGGGGTTAAGGCAAGTAACTGACAAGTAAATCTGTGGTACTGAACAGAATATTTGCTATAGCAATGTTTCTGCTTCAGGAACTCAGCGATGAATCTGTCTGAAATGTAATGGAAATTAAGACAGTTTCAAAACATTGACGTCCAGGTGACAAAAGCAAACTTTGAAGAGAATAGCAGTCATTTCCTTCGATTTCTAGGTAGAAGTAAATAGCAAATAACACTTACTGACTAAAGACAGAGAAAAAAAAATTATACAGTCTTATCGATTCATTCGATCCATTGTGGTTATTTATCTGACGTATCAGAATAGGCGAGAAAAGAGCAAAACTGAATACCTACAGCAGAGATCTTTCGCTACAAGCATTCGACATTTTATCTAAAAGCTCAGTCTTTCATTTAAACATATGAAGGATTATGTAACTGTATAGAAACGAACCTTCTACACTATACACCATAATAATATCTATATAAATATGTATGAGATTCCAAAAAGGATTGAATCGATCTGCGTCGGCAAGACCTATGTATGTAGTAAAATCGTCAAAAAGAGGAGAAGAGAACTTTTCGTAGGAGTGTAAACCGCAACGTTCCCCACCTTGTCATTTTTGTGGGAAAAATTGAAAGAAAAGAAATAAATGAAACATCAGGATCTAAAACTCCCCTGGGTCTCGTTTATTTCTCTTTCAACTTTTCCCTGAAGAAGGGAACTATATGTAACATTGTATTTTCCACTGTACTATTTAAAAAATCCATTTTAATGTATGAACATGTATGGTTTACAGATGTAACCATGAATTTATGGAAAATCGCTGTTGACCGAGTAATATAGCGACATGTAACATACTAGAAACAGTATAGTTTAATCTTAGTGTCACAGTAATGTTGCTGTCTTCATGAACAAGAATACTACCTAATCTTATCAGGCCATATAAATAGATATCATATGCAGGAAAATCTATATGGAAGAGTAGACGAGATGGAAATAAATATGCCTGGATTATCTTCGTGCTTGACAGAAAAGAATAAAAATATTAGTCATAGACTACTTACAACTTACTAACATTAAATATGTTTCCACTGGCTTAACTAAGATGCCGTAGAGTGCTTGTAAGATTAAGACTGAAATATATTCATATAATATATTATTGTAGTGTGTTTCTTACATTGCCTTCGAAATATAATCAAATATATACTTTAGACATTTTAAATTTGAAGTGTTTCTTGGCTATTGTTTAATTTGTCCATTTTATACTTTGTGAAAAATTTCAATTCAAATATTCCCAAGATTCAGAACTACAGCAGATGTAGCTGCAGAAAAATGTTGTTCTTAAAACAGTTAAACGACTTTTCTTCAAAAAATATTTTTTCCTCGCATTTGCTTTCCATAATCGACAAATAATAGCAGTATTTCACTATAGAAAGAGAAAATTGTTGAGATTGAAGAGTACTTCTAAAGATAGGAGATATACTGAAGATATACTACTAATACGCTTCGATAATATTTCTGTCTACTTAATACATTCAGAATTTTTTAATAGATTCATTCAAATATATGAGGGGTTTCCATATATACACATATTATATGTATAAATATATATATATATATATATATATATATATATATATATGCATATGCACATGCATATATATTCATGTATATATACATACACACACGCACACGCACATGTATATACTTATACACACACACACATACACACACACACACATATATATGTATATATACATATACATATATATACATATATACATATATACATACACACACATACACACGCATATATATATATTTATAAAAGTTATTTTACAAATCATTAAGTTTTGATAACTTTAGTTTTAAGAAAGTTAGTATTATGTGTGTGTGTGTAAGTTGAAAACTAACGGCGTGAATAATAATACGGAAGATAATGTCAAAACAAGTTGTAGTAATAGAATTTGCCACACATTGATATGCGAATGTATGAATATCTTTCCATTTTGTGCATAAAGACTTCTTCAAGAAGTTAGTAAAAAGAAAAAAAGTATACAGAAAAGAAAGACAAGCGAAGACAAAGACTGGACACTTGGCAACTAGAATACTGTCAGGTAGTAAGCGACTTCTATCATTCCAGCAAAGCAATCACTGCAACTGTCGTCATAGCTTTCTACATAGAGGGAAAGAGCGTCATAGCTTTCTACTGGTGGGATGGAGCGATGACATTCTCGATGAAACTTTGTGTCTAGTCCATTCTGGATGATCCTCGACCGAAAGGCTATCAAAATTTAAACAAACCTGCCTTGGCACTACTACTGAACGCGTTTATGGTTCAAGGTAAGCTCTACAACTATGGAAGCACAGTCAGCTGTGCTTGTCTGAGAAGCGTACAATAACGAATCTTTTTACTTGCATTCGTTCGGTGTTCGGGCGTTGTTGACTAGAGGACTTTTATTATCGTATGTAGAAAGGAACCACCTGTTGGCTGTATCTATTGTGAAGATCATTTTGCGTATTAACTTTTGAGCGGGTAAAGGCAAGACATTAATCTTGCTCTGCCAAGCAGCTATGGCGAAGAGGATCCTGAAGTGAACTCGACCGAAAAGACCGAAGACGGTCACTTTTCTCTTCGGCAAAGAAAATCTTTAGATATACCGACGGACAGGTCTTAGAAAAACTGAAGGAAGGCTGCAATAAGTGTATGAATCAAAGATGGGAATATGTTTCTTTTACCCAAGGCCAGGAACCTTTCTACACCCCGACGTCATTTTCAGTTAATTAAAAGTACATAAAAACACAAATTTTGACTAAATTTTAGCTTCACATCATTATGTTTTTGTAATACCTCGTATTTTCAAAAACGAGGAAAGGAGTGTTATGGCCTGCGAATCTGCATATATAGATTTAAAAATATATCTCCAGTTAAACATTTTTCTACATCGTGCAACCATCGTTATAGTCATTCTATTACTTACGATGGCGAAGGCGGTGAGGTGGCAGAATCGTTAGCGAAATGCTTAGCGGTATTTCGTCTGCCGCTACGTTCTGAGTTCAAATTCCACCGAGGTCGACTTTGCCTTTCATCCTTTCGGGGTCGATTAAATAAGTACCAGTTATGCACTGGAGTCGATATAATCGACTTAATCTGTTTGTATGTCCTTCTTTGTCCCCTCTGTGTGTAGCCCCTCGTGGGCAGTAAAGAAATAAGAATCGTTAGCCTGCCAGACAAATTGCTTAGCGGCATTTTGTCCGTCCTTACTTTCAAAATTCAAATTTCACCGAGGTCGACTTTTGGGGGTCGACGAAATAAGTACCTGGTGAGCACTGAGGGCAATTTACTATCTCTCTTCCTTGAAATATTTCAGGTCTTGTGCTTATAATGGGAAGAATTATTTACGATGACAATATGATATCAGCTCGTAACGAATTTATATGCAAATGTATATATCTATTTCCAATCTAGGTATGAGAATATGTGTGTGTTCTCGTACGTGTGTACATAACTGAAATGCCAATAGTGTTATTTTATCTTTTATTTTCCATTATGCTGTCTTGTTGCAAACCGCTGAATGTTAACTCATTTCTAAGGATTAGAAATGACAATGCTTTTCAATTAAAAATGAAACTCAAAACAAATTATTGCTGCAAATGTACAAAGATGTATTCTTTTCTTGCTAAAGAGATGATGAGTTCAACTCAACCCTTTATTTACAGAACGGTAAGAATCCATAAAGAGAATATTATTTCTCCAAAGCAAAATTTCTCAGAATGAATTGGTAATCAGGATGCAAGGCAGTCAAGCAGTACAATGATATTATTGAACATAATACATCGGAAATATGTATTGTATATTTAACTGAAGAGATTTTATAGAGAGAGGCAAAGAGAGAGAGAGAAAGAGAGAGAGAGAGAGAGAGAGAGAGAGAGAGAGAGAGAGAGAGAGAGAGAGAGAGAGAGTAGATAACATTTTTACCTTAAGTGTAGGAAACATTTTTGTCAACGTCCTTGTACAGAAATATAATTGACACAATACTTAAAAATATATTACAAACAGCCGGAAATATATCACCGACACGCGATATGTTGCTTGGAAATCCATCCGGAAAGTGTAATGACAGTTGGTTCTGTTAGGACTCCTTGGAGGAGGGAGGACGTGGCTGAGGACTCTATACTCGCTTCCCCCTCCTCATGAGACTGCAACAGAGAAAATAGATAGATGGATGGATGGATTATACAAGATGTGATGGATGAAATACGAGGGCGTGTTGAAAAGTTCCTGGCTTTAGATAAAATAAAATACAAGAGGATCAGTTAATTATGATTTTATTCAATATATTTCCCTCTTAGATCTACTCACTTAAACGCAGCGCTCCTTCAGTTTTTCTAAGACCTGTAAAAGAACTCGGAAGGTTGGGCTTCTAACCAGACCTTTCGTGATACCCTTAAGATTATGAACTTTTCAACACACCCTCGTGTGTGTGTATATATACATACATACATATACACATATGCAAGAGGGAGTGCTGAAAAGTTCACGGCTTTGAGCAAAACAAAATGCAGGACGATCAGTTAAATATGATTTTATCCAAGATATTCCCCTTTCAGGTTTACACACTCATTGCAGCGGTCCTTCAGTTTTTCTAGGCCCTGTAAAAGAACTTAGAACGTTGGGCCTCCAGCCAGGCCTTTTGCGATACCCTTAAAGCCAGGAACTTTTCAGCACGCCCACGTACATACACAACACTGGATTATAGCAAAATATCGTATATGTTTGAGTCCTACAGTGGAATTATCATGGTTTTGTTAGTTTATGATTTAAACAATATACACAATGATTGTTAAATTACAAATATCTTGAATGTGGAAGACGCTCGGACTGCACAATAGACGTCATTAACCACATGACCTCTATACTTGACACAAAAGAAACCATTGCATAATTAACAGTGGAACACAAAGAATTGGATTTATACCCAGAAACATGTAACACGCACAAATACATAATACGCGCGCGCACACGCACATCGTATCTTTGCAAACACACAGAGGCGTGTACACACGCACGCACACATAGGTACATACATTTATGCACACACACACACACACACACACACACACATACACACACATACAGAGATATGCATGTGTGTGTGTGTGTGTGTATATACGCCGGAGCATACGCGCTTTCTTCAATGCTGTGATTTGGCAATAGAAAAAATGAGCCACGAACAAGCCTTTAATAAGCCAGTGTGTAATCTTTTGATGCGCTAGAAATAGCAGCAAAATTCTCTTAAATCAAACCTTGACACATAGAAAGGGAACTACCCACTTCTCGAATAAAGGTTTCTCATACTTATATATTGCTAAAGTCCAATGACTGAAGCAAGTACAAGATAAAGGATGTAAAGAGAAGATTTTAAATGTGACATAGACCTCATAGATCTCAACCATTGTTCAGAATTTAAATCCCTATAAATACTCATTATTGCGTAATGAAAATCCATGAGGAAATTGTGAGGTGAAAACTACGCCACACTGTTTCCGAAATTAAATCTTGTGATTATTATATTAGTAGTTCACTTTAATAAAAAAAAAGTTTTGCAACGAATTGTTCAAGAAAATGCGTGTTATTCACATTGTGAATATTAGTTACATGCCGCTCTTTTTTCTACCTGTATGTCTCATTCTCTCGTTTTTAACTGTCCCACAGAGAAAATGAGAAAGAGAAAGTGATAGAAGAAATATTCTTTTCTACCCTAGACACAAGGTCCGAAATTTTAGGGGAGAGGCCAGTCGATTAGATTGACCTCAGTATGCAACTGGTACTTAATTTATCGCCCCCGAAAGGATGAAAGGCAAAGTCAACCTCGGCGGAATTTGAACTCAGAACGTAAAGACAAACAAAATACCGCTAAGCATTTCGCTCGGCTTGCTAACGTTTCTGCTAGCTCGCCGCCTTGTGATAGAAGAAATATTGAAACATAAAAGGTTGACAGGAGGCACCCCCGTCAAAAAACAAAAAACGAAAACAAAAAAAAAAACAAGGTATAGGACAACATGCAAACGTATTACCACTATCATCAATTATTTTCTCGCAATGCAGCTCCCTTCGTGCGTTTTCTCATCCTTTATCTCTCTTTACTGCATTATTCCAGAGAGAGAGAGAGAGAGAGAGAGAGAGAGAGAGAGAGAGAGAGAGAGAGAGAGAGAGAGAGACAGAGACAGAGACAGAGACAGAGAGAGAGAGAGACAGAGAGAGAGAGAGAGGGAGAGAGTGAGAAACAGACAGATAGAGACACAGACAGACACACAGAGTGCAGGGGCGTTTGAATGATAGAGAAAAATGATGAGAGGTAAAGAGACTATACTGCTCCTGTTTCTCTGACTGATTTCTTGGCAGTGGTTTGAGAGGGTTTCCTATGTTATTTCTGAAAATAAATTCTATACAAACTTGTCTGTGTAATATCTTTTACTTGGTTCAGTCATAGAACTGAGGCCATGCTGGGGCACCGCCTTGGAGTGTTTATTCGAAGAAATCGATACCCGTATTTTTCTTTAAGTCAGGTACTTATACCAACGAGTATTTTTTACCGAACTACTAACGGGTAGGTAAATAAACCGACAACTGTTGTCGAGTGGTTATATACTGGCCAAACACACATACACACACACACACACACAAACATGAATATATACAACGGGCTTCCACCCAGTTTCTGTCTACTAAATTCACTCACAATGCATTGGACAACTCAGGACTATAGCAGAAGACACTTGCTCAAGGTGCCATGCAGTGGGACTGAGCCCTAAATGCGTGATTGAGTAAGCGAGTTTCTTAACGCCACAAGCGTGCCTGTGCCTAAAGAAGAATAATAAAACATAGGGCTTGCGTGTTCGTTCTGTAGTTTTTCTTTACAACAGAAGCTCACACACAACCAGTTCTCCTTCTGTTTCTTTATCACTCTCATGCATTTATAAACATATACTTTATAGCTTTGGAAGAAATTCTTTGACGCACAGGGTCTATAAAAACAAGAAAAAAGAACTTTTTTTTAACCTTGCACCAACTTACAACTGATGTTTTGGTAATTAATAAAGGAATTTTTCGATGTGAGAAATAGTTGAATGTAATGGTTTTCAACATTTAGAAATATTTCAATGATTTACACACACACACACAGACGCACCACACCTCCATACATACACGTGTACGCGCATATATCCATATACACACACACGCACATATCCATACACGCACTCCGCCATATAAATATACAAACACATATTTGTATGTGTGAATGTGTTTGTATAAATATTTGTTTGTCGGCATATGTATGTACGTACGTACATACATAAATACATACATACATATACACGCATACACAGAAAGTTTGTTTTGCATACGCACATATTTACACCACATACAGATATTTTGTAGTCATGTCGTTTATGGCCTGTTTTCTGGAATCAAAAGTTCGGTCTGACATTCCAGTTTGTAGAAACACTTATCATTACGTATATTGCTTAAACTGAAGAAAGGACAGCTGATTCATGTAATAAATTTCTTTAATGTATTGCTTTCTTCAGTTTTAATTACATATTCAAGTCAAAGGGCGTCCTAAGAAAGGTAAAAAGAAAAATAGATATTTAGATATATCTTTAAGTATAGAAAGAACATTAATATGAAATTATTTATTTTAAAATTGTAACATATTACAGGGAATGCAAAAGTTTCATGGTCTTAGCTGACAAATTAGCGAATGCGCTGCCCTGAAGAATGTTGTGTGTGTGTGTGTGTGTGTGTGTGTGTGTGTGAGAGAGAGAGAGAGAGTGTGTGTGTGTGTGTGTGTGTGTGTGTGTGTGAGAAACACATTGAGAGAGATGCACTGAAAAAAGTATTCAACTTTCTGTAAGCCATACCTGTTGGGTCATCCCATAACTAATGCGGTTTTTATATACATATTTTATTTTTCAAAATTACGATAAGCAAAGTTCTTTTTCAATTTAAAATATACTCTCCTTCGTTTTCTGCAATTGTCTTCAATCTATCTGGTAGACTTGTTAGGCCCCTGCCAAAATTCACTTGTCCGTGACGAAAAATACTCCTCCGGTACTATTCTCCCCACGTCTACAAAATTTATGTTTTTTCTGTCCAAATGATTTTGAAGACTGCGGAATGAATGATAATCAATGTCCGGCAAATATGGTGGGTGAGGCATCGTTTCTCATTCAAATTGCCCCAGCCTTTGGAATGTCATCCTCGCTGTATGTGGCCGAGCATTATCCTGATGGAAAAACACCTTTCATCATGAAACCAAAGATGGTCGTTTTTCTTCTTGCGCTGACTTAAGCCGCTTAAGCTGCTTGCGGTAGATCTCTTTTGTTATCGTTTGGTTTGGGCTTAAAAGTTCAAAGTTGATTAAGCCTTTCATATTCCACAAAACAACACCTTACGTGAGGTTAAGACCTCCTTAGCCTGGGGTGCCAATGTTTCTCTTTTCCCTCGCTACTGTTTTCAGTGCTTGACATTTTTATAGAGAACCCATTTCTCGTCACCAGTCACTATTCGGTCCAAAAAAAGGTTCATTCGTATCATGTGACAGCAAAGAAGAGCGTACATTCACTCTCTGCGCGCGATTAGATTCGGAAAGTTTGTGAGGAACTCATTGACCCAATTTGCTGACTTCTCCGATGGTACGCAAGTGTCGATGAATGATTGAATGACCAAATCCAAGCTTTTCTGCTAGTTTCTCAACAATTGCGATGAGATTTTGTTCCACCAATTTTTGTGGGACGTCCTCGTTGAACTCTACAGATCTTCCAGGACGAGGCGCTCGTCTTCTAGGCTGTAATTTCTGGAACCAGCGTTGACACGCGTGTGTAACTTTTACATTTTCAGTCATAGGACTGTGATATTGCTGGAGTACCACCATGAAGAGTTTAGGCGAACAAATTGACCTCAGTACTTTTTTTTCTTTAAAATCTGAGAATTATTCTATCGGTCAATTTTTCCGAACTGCCAAATTACAGAGATGCAAACAAGCCAACAGTTCTCAAACGGTGGTAGGGAATAAGCACACCACACACACACACACACACACACACAAACACACATACGCGCAAACACACACGCTCACACACACACACACACACACACACACACAC
>NC_068990.1:13286497-13288149 GCF_001194135.2 Octopus bimaculoides
TATCAAATTCACTCATAAAGCATTGGTAAGCCAAAGACTATAATAGAAGACATCTGCCCAAGTTAGTGTGCAGTGGGGCTGAACCCGAAACTACGTGGTTACAAAGCGAGCTTTTTAACTACATATACACATGTATGTATCTATAACCTGTGTCCATGTTTGTGTATATAGAGTATGGTTGTACTATTGAACAGAATGCTTCTACGAGTAGTTACACACACACGCTGTATGTGCTTGCTCAAAATATGATCTAAAAGTGACACATTCAAACAATGCGTTAATATAGAATTTATATTTCGATTACCACGACCACTTATCTTTGTTTATAAGTGCCATCATTATGCTTCTGTTTTTGTGATAGTGCATGTGTTTTGCATATCTGTATTTGTGTATGCATGCCTTTGTGCATCTATGTACATGCATACCAGTACTTACGTTACAACTGCAATCCTGCAGCAATCTCTGTCTCCGAGAGACAGAGACTGCTGCAGCGCGTATTTATTGTTTGCTTTCAAGATGATGCATTCACGGAAAACTGGCTTTATTATCACGTTCTTTCTTATTACTTCTGAAACGAGAGAATAAAGAGCGTAGATGTCCTTGTTGAGAGCTGCGGATATATCTGATTTTATTGCACTTTAGGCAGTTTCTCAACTGATCTTCTTTGTTAACATGAATGTTTTTATTTAATGATGTTCTATGAAGTCAAAAAGGCCAAAATCCTTTTATCAGCTTTCAGCACTGTATATGTGTGTGTATGTGTGTGTTTGTTTGTGTATGTGCGTGCATGCGTGCGCGCGCTCGTAGCATATAACAGCATGTGTTTTAAGTGAAGCCTATTACAAAATGATGGCCAACGTAAAGTATTTTCAAACTATAAATCTTCCTTGCTGTTCTACCGAAAACATAGATATTCATCCCCTTATTGTCTGTACTTAAGATTGAGAGAGAGAGAGAGAGAGAGAGAGAGAGAGAGAGAGAGAGAGAGAGAGAGAGAGAGAGATCTAGCGATTATAATAAGCATGAAGTGCAGCGTCAAAATTCTAAAGTTCTGATTAAGTTTTGTATCTCTATCTTCAGCAGATTTTCCATTTGCATTTATCGACAGTGATGGAGAACAATTGCATTGATATGACTTGTTTCTGAATAACGAAACTAAAGGAATCAACCAACTGTTAAAGTTCAATATTAACTTTATTACCATGTTGTACGAGAACAACATGAAGGCAATATCCATGGACTGACATTAGTGATACCAAATTGTCATAATCACTTGACAAAGTGATTATGCATGTGCACTCGCTTAGAGGATCACTCATGCGCGTTTCACGCATGCGCGTTCAGACGGAAGCACTCACTCGCGCACTCGGTTAGAGATTCGTGCATACGCATTTAGTCAGAGACTCGCGCATGCGCAGTCGGTCAAAAATCTGCCCATGCGCTGTCGAACGGAGATTCGCGTATGTGCATTCGATCGAGGACTGGCGCATGCGCAGTCGTTCAGAGACTCGCACATGTGCAGCTGGACAGAGATTGGGTCATGTGCAGTTGGTCAGATAGTCTCCCATGCTTAGTCGGTCATATATATATATATATATATATATATATATATATCACTTCTCTCTCTCTCTCTCTCTCTCTCTCTCTATATA
>NC_068990.1:13288616-13299422 GCF_001194135.2 Octopus bimaculoides
TATATATATATATATATATATATCACCTCAAGTGACCAATGAAATTAAACAAAACATGTTCAACCGAATTTATAGGCTAAGATCCGAGATCCAAGTTTTAAAAAACCGATATATTATAGGACTGGTTCATAACTGGGGGATTTTTGCTTCTATTTATATTTATTCACCGACAAAACAACGATAGGCACAACGTCAGTAATAACAAGGGAAATAATAAAAACAATCGCAATAAAACATATAAAAATTATTGGTGAACAGTAAACGAATATGAAAATAAAACATTGGCGGAATAAAGTTTCAAGTGTTGAGAGAGAAAAAGATAGAAATGCTAAGAAAAAAAAATTATATTGAGAAAAAATAAGTATTTGCAAGTTAAATAAATTTTCTATGAAAAGAAAACACAATTAATTGAAAACACCTGCCCTGGAGCGGTCCTGTCTCAAATAAATGTCTCTGGATATAAAAGTTCAACTGTCTTGCTAATATTTAATACAACGAAGGCAGCGAGCTGGCAGACACGTTAGCACGCCGGGTGAAACGTTTAGGGGTATTTCATCTGTTTTTACGTTCTGTGTTCAAATTCCGCCGAGGTCGACTTTGCTTTCATCCTTTCGGATAAATTAAGTACTAGCTGCGTACTGGAGTCGACCTAATCGACTGGCCCCCTCCCCCAAAATTTCGGGCCTTGTTCCTAGAATAGAAACATATATAATATAATGTGTGTGCTTTTCAAGAGCGGCGGGCTGGTCGAAACGTTAGCACGCCGGGCGAAATGCTTAGCGGTATTACGTCTGCCGTTATGTTATGTTATGAGTTCAAATTTCACCGAAGTCGACTTTGCTTTTCATCCTTTCGGGGTCGATAACTAAAGTACTAGTTATTCACTGGGGGTCGATGTAATCGACTTAATCCTTTTGTCTGTCCGTGTTTGTCCCCTGTATGTTTAGCCCCTTGTGGGTAATAAAGAAATAAGAAACTGTAGCATGCCGGGCAAAATGCGTATCGGTATTTCATCTGTCTTTACGTTCAAATCGCGCCAACGTCTACTTTGCTTTTCATCCTTTCGAGGTCGATAAATTAAGTACCAGTTGCCATTCAGGCGTGACCACCTCGTCTTTTTGGCATGTTTTCAATTACGTTATTCTGTGTATTCTTTCTTTATATAAAAGTTTGTTGTTATTAGGAGTCGGGTATTTTGCTGGTATTTCTAGCCGTTCATTATGTGACTACGGTGATCCCATGACGGCTAAAAATCATCATGTCCGTAGATGTAGCATTTTTAGAACGATAAAAGTCCACTCACTTGAATTCTGTTTTCGGTGGATACGTCATGAAGCTTTGTTTCGAATTTTGGGTGCAACTATATTATTTCAAATATGTTATTATTGCTTTGAAGAAAGGCATCAATATCATTTTCGAATTTTTTTAAACCCTAAAACCAATAGCGTGATCATTCAGTCTGCTAGAAATGGCAGCCAAGTCCTCTTCCAATCGCACCTTACCGTTATAAATAAGCAAAAGAAACACTGGATTACACACCAAAAGTACGGAGTGATGAAACTAAAATACCTTTTATCAGATGTCGGAACGTTCAAGTATTTCCTGGAGCGAAATTTTAGTTTTACAATTTGGCACAATGCCATCAATTATTACATCACCCCAGGGATGTATTTTGTGATTGCGATCAAACTAATAATAAAGCGTATTCCAGTTGTGACTAATCTTTTTTAATGAGTTTTTAGGACTACATCAACTACTATGTGCCTTCTTTTTATGATGCCATTGCTTACGAATCGCATGACCCTAGTGTCGTACACTATCAAATGGTTAGTTTCCTATATAGATTAGCTATCATCCTTCATTTATACCTCATAGCGATGATTTCTGGTAATAATCAATAATTTGACAGGGATGGTTCTTCTAAACTAATCACGTTCAGCTGTGATTCACAAGCTCTATAAAGTTATGGAAGTTTCTCGCTCAAAATGCTTTGAATGAGAAGTATTGTTCCTGTCAAAAAATAAAATTCCGAACCAGCAATGGAAGAAGCTATGTTGTCACGTAAGTTGGTGGAAATAGGAATAAAATCTTCCTCAAATTACACTCTTAACATTTTAATTAATGTTAGAATAATGCTGTCCTGAAGTAAAAAGCTTGTGTTTGATTAGGGATCTAGTTGATAGCGATTAGCATGCGATTAAACAACAACACTAGAAACAGAAGCAATAACGATGACAGCAAAAGGAGAAAAAGTAATTGCTTTCCTAAAAAGAACATTGATATTGGATAACAAGAATAGATTTTGGAATGTCTTTAGAGTTTAAATGTACACCACGCATTATTGATAATTTTCACGAAATTAGAAAGATGAAAGGCGAAATTGACCATTGAATTATTGTACGGAATTGAATGAGCCTACAGTATTTTAACAATGTATGAATAAGTGCTTGAAAATATCTAATCTATTTGTCTTTCGGTTTACTGGTTACTTCACCATGGTAACCTCAAAGAATTCAAACAAGAGAATAAATTCTTTTGCCGTTACTAAGATAATTTTCGTGCTTCGGCCCAAAATATTTGTAGGAGAGTGACTATACAGAAATGATTTTGCTATCATCTCTCTCTCCAGTACAGGGATCTTCACAAAACGTCAGACTCCTCCTTCTTTCTCACGGTATAAAACATAATCTAATGTTGAACTATTTGTATTAATACTTGCTGACGTAGACCATCTTCAGAATCTTCAGATTTTATTGTCTTAGAATATAATCTCAGACAAACACATATATTTGGTGATAGCATCTTTTCTCCATATTAACAGCTGATTAATTTTTATAAGCATTTACCTGTTTGGTATTTGAAGATAGCAAGTCTAAAATGCTGATTTTATTCTTCGTTTTTCTCTCATCCTCCATCTCACTTTGTATCTGCCTATCTGACTCTCTCTCTCTCCCTCTTTCTTATTCTGTCTGTATTTCTCTCTTTCGCTCTCTTATTATTTTACTTCTAATTACTACAATTTGAGTTTACCCAAGTCTTTACGAATCATTGGTCACTGTTGCTCATTTAATTCTCATATATTCATACAAGATGTTATCAATGCTTAGGATTCTCGCTTGATTTCAGGCTACATCCGTTGTAAGTTTCAATATTTTCTCATTGATCATCACTAAATCTATTTTGGTCACAGTTCTATCAAGTCTTTCCGGTCTTATTATTTTCACCGAACCACTTTATAGCGTAATTCTCGTTTCTTCTACCTATTCATTTCCTCTGAAGTTTACTTAACAACGGCAATATATACATCATTAAAAACACCACATTAGATTTACTGAAGAAGATAAAATACTGCTTACTAAAAAAATCTAAAACAGATTACACTAAATGTTAATAAAGATAAACACACCATCAATTATATTATATTATATTATATTATATCATATTATATTATATTATAAGCAATATGATATCCTTTCATCTTAAATGAATAACAGAGGTTGATTGTAGTTGGAATAAAACCTTGATCATAAAGTCTGTTTGTTCTGAGCCGACCTTGGTTGTAAAACAAGAACCTCAAAAGTACAGCGCTATGATACTACTTTTAGTTAATAACTAAGTTAATGAGAAGTTACATAATTATTCAATCACGTCTCATTATCAGTTGAGTCGCTGTATCCTCCAAAATAATTATTCTGTATTCAAAGCTTCAGAGAAAGATAAATTTAAATGTTATGCTCCCTCAGATTCCATACAAAATATTTTACACATTCATCTTTGTCGCAGCTAAAACAAACGTAAGAATACCGTCTCTAATTTTGTCTTTCCTTAAAGACATTGATATCCAGAAGTTCAATCTGATTATCAGTTGTATCCACCTCACAGGGGCAAGTGAATGATACCGGTACTGTTACTAGTTATAATTGTATAAATTTGATAGAGTGATATCAATAAGGATTTTATCTATATTATTAATACATTTACAATCGTTTTTAACTAGATATTTGCAAGTGCAATACCGTACAAAAGCCTCCTGACAAATTCTCGCTTATTAGAAAGCGAAACGACCCACGTTACACGACGTAAACAGTGAAATTTGGGGGTAAGAGTGATGCGTTAGAGATACATAAAAAGTGATGCTTCAGAAAGTTGGTTAAAACTGACGATAACCTGTTGTTGCTCTCTTCGTGTCTATTTTTGTGGACAGAAAGATGCCAAGTGATTGATGTTATCACACGTGCAGCAATAAGGTCTTCCTGTCTAGCAACATCATCGTCTTTTTCTTCGCACTTCTAAGTTAAAGAGTTCTCGAGTAACGCATCATTCGCAACACCACTCGGCCACTTGTAATATCTTGTAACCTTAGCGCTCGCTACCAATTCATACTGGGCTAAGATAGGTTCAAGCTAACATTCAACATCATTACTAGACATTTTCGAACCTGAGTTTTTTGGCTCCATCTATGTGACACAATATATGGTTAGATGTATATTGCGCCTGATCAACCTGCTTACTAGCTTTATTTTCATTCTTGAATACTATATTTACAGAAACGTATGATTTACTTGATAAACAAAGAAACCTTTTTGTTTTTGTTTGCTAGAGTTAATCACTACTGATTTGTTGGCACATTTCAGACATTATGTCCAAAGCCATGCAGCTATAAGTAATTATATTTTCCTTTCTTACTCATTATTTGCTAGTTTAGAAAGGACGGACGTCTTCCTTAATTACGTAGATTTACTACAATGACACCTTACCTTCTGGTTCGTTTACATTCAGTCTTTCTGTTGTGTTACTGATGGACTCTCTTGTCGCTTTGGCGAATGAAGGTTCAACAAGACGCAACTGCATGGCGTAAGATTGTGGAAGACGACAAACACTTTAAGGTTACCTGTGTTCAGGGTCAAAGTTGAAGATTTCCAGTAGCATCCTACACCTGTTCCCGTTTCCTCATTCCCTATCACTACGGGACTTACCAAGAAAGAGTGATGGTTTGGTTTGTTGATTAATCTGCACGCTGAATGTTATAATAGTGGACATGGTTTGTGCAGAGTTAATCGCTCTCCTTCGTCCGTCAATCTTGTATCGTCTGCTACAACCCTTCTCCTTTTATCTTTCACATATGTACGCTCAGAACTGGTCCTTTCACACTAGTCATTCTTCCAGCTAGTCATGCTACAACTAATGAGCCTACTAATTATCAGGATGCAAGATTTATATGGAGATGCATTCTCTTAGATGAACTGATAAAGGGATGAAGGGTCCCGTCTTTCCAGTGTATGTGGGGTGCCTGTTAGTGACTTTCTGTTAGTGACCTGTTGTGTTACTAGCAACACTAACAAATGTAGACAAGAAGTGCACTAAATAACTATGTGCATATGCACGCACGCACGCGTATGTGCATCTACTGTTACTACAAATGAACCCACGTTTTATATTCCGTTATACTGATATCTTCTAGTATTTCCTACATTTTGCTGTGACGATAAAAACTGTTTTCATTTACTTTGTCACTTGCAGATGTCCATTTGTTGAAAGCTTATTTTCCCTTTGCGAAGTGTTTTAGAAGCATTTCTTCCTTTGGTTGTACATTTACAGGATGTTTTCACG
The DNA here is from genome assembly GCF_001194135.2 of Octopus bimaculoides. Taxonomy (NCBI): domain Eukaryota; kingdom Metazoa; phylum Mollusca; class Cephalopoda; order Octopoda; family Octopodidae; genus Octopus; species Octopus bimaculoides. Next base: position 13,294,227 of record NC_068990.1, read on the forward strand.
AGATAACAATTATTTTAAAAAGAAACAGGACACCTTATTGTTTAAACGCTTTATAGATAAACTCTTTGAACTCCTCTGTGTATAAATAACGTTAAAATTTACGTGATTGTACGCAGTAAAATCCTTCATTTCGAAGAACCACTTATAAAAACACGTCTGAAGAGATTATCAGTAGATGATGATGATGATGGTTCAATTTTCTGCACAAAGGCCTGCAATTTTAGGAGAGAGAAAGAGCGGTAAGTGGTATTTACTTTATCAACCGGTAGCAGCAGCAGCAGCAGCAGCAGTAGCAGTACTAGTAGTAGTAGTAGTAGTAGTAGTAGGTGGCGCGCTGGTAAACCGCTTGGGCTTCGGAAAATAAGCCTTGCCGTGTCAACCTCGAAAGGTTGAAAGGCAAGGTCGACCTCTAAGTCTACTCCTACAAACTTCTCGTTCGCGAATTAGAGACTCATAGATTACATCCATTGCTTATTCGTGCGATAACAAACCCTTTATCTTGAGAAAAGATTCGCGAAAATTTTTTTGATTATCTTCTGACAGGGTCCACTTTTATTAGTATCGTCTTCCTTTTTACTTACCGTTTCTCTTTTTTCCCCTCTAGCGATTTACCAGCATGCCACCTTTTACTACTACTATTACTACTACTACTACTACTACTACTACTACTACTACTACTGCATCTGCTGTTCATTTAGGCACCAGGCCAGCAATTTTGAAGGATGGGGAAATCGATTATATCGACCCGTGGGTACAACTGGGAATCATTTTATCGACCCCATAAGGATGAAAGATAATGTCACCTTCGGGGTCATTTGAACTCAGAACTTAAATACGGAGGGGCTGCCGCTAAGCACATTGTCCTGGGTGCTAACGATTCTGCCAGTTGGCTACTTTAAAATAATAATAATTATTATTCTTTGTACACATGGCCTGAAATTTAGTGGGTGGGTTTAAGTCGATTATATCGACCTCAGTACTCAACTGGTACTTAATTTATGAACCCCCGAAAGAACGAAAGTCAAAGTCGACTGCGGCGGAATTTGAACTCAGAACGTAAGGACTCATACTTCAATATGACAAACCCGCTACATTCTTCTTCTTCCCGCCTAGAATTTTGCCCTGCGTGTTAACAATTCTGCCAGCACGCTACCTTAAAATAATAATAATTATTATTATTTCTTTTATTAGCCACAAGGGTTGTATAAAGATGCATAAAACTGCATGACACAAACCTAAACGACAGCACAAGACGATACAACGGGTTTTCGAATCGAGTAAACATTATCAAAAACAATGAAAAATTAAGCAAAATAAACTACCAATAGGGGGAGGTGCATTAAGGCCCCCGTGGAAAAATCTACAAGAACCAGGGCAAGAACCCTTCTCCTTTTATCTTTCACATATGTACGCTCAGAACTGGTCCTTTCACACTGGCCATTCTTCCAACATTCACCCACCTTTCAACAAACTTACTAGAAGGCAACACTTCCCTCTCCACCCTCAACTTCCTTCTCAAGTGAAACTTGAAACACGTGATGAGGGCTTGGTCAAACAGGTAAGTGTCTGACTTTAGCCCTTTCAGACGAGTCCACCATACTATCTCTCTCGCTACACTCATCAGACAAACAAAAACTGCCTGCCCCTCCCGGCCATAGGAGGGCGGCGGGACAATCTTCACTATGGATTCAGCTGGGCGCACCTCGGGCAGGGCCGGCTGACGGTACTTCTGTGCCTGTAAAGTTTATTTCGAACAAGCAGCCCCGCTCAGTAGCCCTGCCAGGCAAGGGATTTCTGGAAGTTATCCTTAGGCCCAGGCCCGAAAGTTCTCCGAAACAGACGGGTTAGTTGATCCTCATCGTCACCTAGATTTTCTCCGACAACGTCGTCGCACTTCCCCTCTACCAGCCCTCTATAGAAGAAGAAGAAGAAGAAGAAGAAGAAGAAGAAGAAGAAGAAGAAGAAGAAGAAGAAGAAGGAAAAGAAGAAGAAGAAGAAGAAGATGATGATGATGATGATGATGATGATGATGAAGAAAAAGAAGAAGAAGAAGAAGAAGAATGTAGCGGGTTTTTCATCTTGAAGTATGAGTAATTCTGCGTTTTCTCAATAATGTTACTGTCGCCAACTGGTATTGTTCACCATCTCTATTGACGCGAACATCCAAAACAATAGGCAAATAATATATGTTTAGAAAAGAGTACGAGGAACATTGTACGAATAGAAGATATAACACAACAATGAACTATTTAGCATACAAAACTCTTGACATTTCTGTGGCACCAAATAGCTTCTGGGGAAAAAAAAAATGTTAAGTCTGCTGTAGAAAATCACTTTAACTTTGTATTAAGACCAACGACGCAGCTGACAAAAAACAAAGAAAAAATTTTAAATAACATTTCCTAAATAAAAATTAGCAAAGAACATATATTGTACTGTTGTCTCCTTTTTTTTTTATCACCCTCTTTACAAATAAATTGTCTGTTTGTTAAAACTAATTTAAGTATTTTTCTTCATATTTGTAGACATTTTAAGAAATTTAATTTATTTACGGTTCCTAGATTTCCATTTTGTTTTTATATTCTAAAATATGAAATCAATTTTTTTTTCTTGTAACATTGTTATACCAACGAAATTAGATATTTATGTTTAAAACAATTTTTTGTTGATCGAAACAACGACCGTGTGATACCGAAAAATGTAATATCATGTGTCTCTTTCTTCAGTATATTCTTTTGTGAATTTTTTTCATATCGATGTTGGCCCATTAGAATTAAGTTATCATAATCAAAATATTTATCTGTTGTTGATGATGATTTTGAGAATCAAATATCTCTAGCAATCTTTATTTCTGACGTAGAATATCGAGGACAATATATTACGACACGTTTTATTTTTATTAATTAAAAAAGTAATAACCATTTGATGAATGTGTCAAGTCGATCAAATTACTACGTAAAGGTTCCTTCATTGATTAAAATTATTCCACTGTGTAATCATTTGGCACAATTTAGTTTTAATTAATTAAGGATTTTATTTTAATCAACACAAATAAACTATTCGCAATTATCAGTACTTGAGGAAGAAAACGCAAAATGGACTTGAAAGATAATTGAACTCAGTTGAAGGAATTATGAACTTAGAAAATGAGAGACATAAATAAAATCATCACCGGATTCTAGCAGAGTGAATTATAAAGTCTTGGGATGAAATAAATATAGTAATAATGAATAATACGTCATAATTAATGATAGAATATAGTAATGTGATATGTTGGATAAAGAAATCTAGTTCAGGAATTTCAAGGGAAGTGTTAGTCGATTACATCAAATTCCAGTGCTCAAGTGGTTCTTATTCTATCGACCCCCGAAAGGATGAAAGGCAAAGTCGACCTCGGTGGAGATTGAACGCAGATTATAAAGTTGGATGAAATACTGCTAAGCATTTACTCGACTTACTAACGGTTCTGTCAGCTCATCCCCCCTTAATGAGCACTCAAATTAAGAAACAAATTGTCTCACTTCTCCCCAGATATAAGCGGAACTCAGCTGGAGCCCACAAGGTTGTACCATTTGCTGGAACATACTATGACTGAGGATCTCTTCTGGAGAAAACACAATGTTAACATAGCTATGACTGAATCCCAACAGCAGAGGCTGGCCTTCGTCAGAGCAAAACAATATATCAGCATCCAATAATTACTGATTCTTTACAAAACTCGCTCCTATATATACATAGAGAATGGAAGAGAGAGAGAGAGAGAGAGAGAGAGAGAGAGAGAGAGAGAGAGCGAGAGAGAGAGAGAGAGAGAGAATGAGAGAAAAAGAGACATATATATGCACGCATGTATGTATATATAATATGCAGAGGCGTATGGCGTAGTGGTTAGGGTATTGGATTCAAGATTGTAAGATTGGGATTTCGATAACTGGACCGGGCAATGCGTTGTTTTCTTGAGCAAAACACTTCATTTCATATTGCTCCTGTTCCCTCAGCCGGCAAAAACGATAAATCCTATGAGGCCCCGTCCAAAGAGGAATATATACGGCACAGAAACCGGAACGCTGGCCATATGAGTCAACATGACTAACGATAAAGATGCTGTTGTTATGCACGCACAAAGACGTTCAAACAAGGACTACATGACTCATTTATATCGAGTCACTAAGAACACGCTCCAACATCTAGTATACAGACATGTTGTCTCGTTACTCTGTTCTTTTCTATTGCCGCTATAATGGCCTATGTTCCTCGGAACTGGTAGAGTTGCACCTCCTCCATTCAGACACCCTAACCCATTTGTCTTTCCTTCTCTCGTTACTCTTATGCCGAACTGTCATTCAGTTCTCGTATTAATACTATGTCTATTCTTTTTTTTTATTCCCAGGATATCAGAACTCTGGAAAATTCCGCTTGTTTGTATCTTTCTTGTAGTTGCTGCTCTGCAAAAGTTTAAGCGAACTATTAACGGCATCAGACTCACTAGTCTCGGAGTTTCTGCAAACATCATTAGCAACAGCCCTTTACTTAGTCAGTAAAGAAACAGAAAAATTAAGTTATCACTTTGGCTCGTCTCAGATAATTTTGCAACTGAAAGACGAGCATCGACATTCGTACTTTTTACCATAACATTGAAATACGAAGCTATGCTGGAAGTTGGTAATGTCTAAATGTAAATTAAGAGGGTGTAAAGAGTAAAAAAGAAAAAAAAGAAACAGTAGATGCGTTAAAAATGCTTTCAACCAAGGCTATTTCTAAAAACAAATTCTTCAGTTGTTTTAGCAGGATTCCCAAAATACACAAGCTGTCCAAGGAAACACTATATTTTAACAAAATGCTGCCAATGTGACTGAATACCAATTTTATACTTTTTCTTGAATGCCATTTACATTAACCAAATTAATGAGGTGTATTTTATAAGGAATTTCCAAAACAATGAAGGTATAGAAAATATATATTTCTAGAAATAAATACAAATTGTAAAATATTCAAATTACGAAAGTTAGTATGAAGCGGTAAGTCCAAACTTAAAACTTGTGATGACCTACACATCGACTGAAATGTGTTCTATTTTGCACATGGTTGTTTCAAAATTAATGTCATTCGCTTCAGAAGAACAACATTACAGATAGATAAACAACAATCTTTACGTGTATGTGTATATATATATATATATATATATATATATATATATAT
>NC_068990.1:13301110-13302294 GCF_001194135.2 Octopus bimaculoides
TATATATAGGAATGTTGGTGCAAATATGAAGCATGAAACTAAAAATATGAGCATATGTGACTCAAGGTCCAAGAGTTTCGTGCGTTGGCATATATATAATATATTCTCGTCAAATCTGAGAACTAGCCGTGTCCCCAAAACTTTACTGAGAGTGATAAAATTCAAACATCCAGTCAACACGGAGGCCTACATCAAATACCTGGAGAAGGTAGTGCTGCTCTAGATCAAGAGGGTAGGTGCTGGAAGAGTCTATGTCTGGCAATAGGACTCTGCACTATGCCACACAAGTAGGAGAACCCAGTCGTAGCTGTCAGATAATTCCTGCGACCACACCACCCCTAATATCTGACTGCCTAACTCCCGAGACTGCAACCACCTTCGTTATTATGTGTGGAGAGCAGTTGAACGAGGGGACAATAAAACTCCTTGTACCACCAAAGATGAATTTAAGGCAAGGATTATGGCAGCATTCACCAACTTAAACAAGGAGACCTTCGAGAAGAGTTCCAGAAGATTCCGAAGTCGTCTGGAGGCCGTGGTTGAAGCAAATGGCTATGTTATTGGATAAATTTATTCTTTAGTATTTCAAGATATCTTTATATAGTGCTGGTAAATATATCTGTCAAAATGAGATGTGTGTTATTTTCATTTCTGCATAATTTAGACGTAAGTTTGTTCACTGCACCCTATATATACATACAAGTGTGCATATGTATCTCTCGGTCATACACAAGGGAGAGATACGTATTCATGCATACATGTATGTATATATACTTACACATATATGAATATCTATCTGTCTATCTATCTATCTACTTATTTACCTCTACATGTATATAGATGCATGCATACATTCATACATAGATATAGACTTTTGTGAGGGAACAAACGAAAGAAAGTTGCCCTCAGCACATTTGATTGGACTTATATGCATTGGAGGTGTTTGAATGAGCTCTACATTATTAAAGTTTCGTGGGCGTAGGAAATATCTTTCTCACTATGTTTCGTGCAGTTGACGAGATGAACTTGTTCTGCTCCCACGAAATCTAACTGATGTAAAATTGAGTGAAACTTATTAAATATACAGGCATATTTGTGTTTATGTATATGTATATATTATATATACACCCATATATATATAATGTATAATACACGCCCCCCATATATATATATATATATATATA
>NC_068990.1:13305597-13310860 GCF_001194135.2 Octopus bimaculoides
ACACACACACACACACACACACACACACACACATACACATATATATAAATATATATTTCTTGTGTGTGTATATATGCGTGTGTATGTGTCTTTGTATGTTTGTGTGCATGGAGAAAGCAAAAAATTCGTTGCGTTAAGTATATTGAAAGCAAAGAAGAAAATGTGATAAAAGTTTTATAACTGTTTATGTGTTTTTATAACCAGTTTACGGTTGTGATTCATTCGGTTGCCTGCGCACGACAACAGTGATCGCGCCGATTGAGATCGGTAGTTAGTGCGAGATAAAGTTCGGCGTATATTTACGTTAATCGTTTTAGTGCAAGTACTGTTTATTTACCAAAACTATATCCCTGTGCAGCAGGACGCCCATGCGGTATTATTCCTGAATAAGATCATTCGACAGCACAAGTACGATCAACTTCATGTATTTACAATCACGCGAATTCAAAAATTGACTTTGGTAGAGTTCAAAACAGTTCACACACAATTGCACATCACATTGTGAACAATGGTATCTAGTTTCGTTACGTTTCCCTTTTGCTTTACATATGTTTGAAGTATTTTTATTCTTGACGTTGGTGGGAAACAGTCGGGGAAAATGTCCACATCCCTTCACCATGCAGTGAGGAGAAAGGGGACGTCTACGCGTTCTGTACTTTGGCAGGTCTGATGCTTCTATCATTTCACGGAACAATATATTACTGAATGACAATCCATTCCCCACACCACCAAGAATCCGCTAAATCAAATGTGAGTTCACGACACACAAGTCAACTATATACAAGAAAATGTTTTGTACCATTTCAAAAATTTTCTCGCCCATTTGTGTGTCGTCACCAGCTGATTTGAGCGATCGACCCCACCATCCCTTTATTGTGTGAAACAACTACACTCGGTTTCATTATGGCACTACCATCCGCATATTTTTTCCTAGTGTCCTTCATGCTTGTAGAATACATTGCGGATAACATGCAAGTGTATTTCTTGTCACGCCACACTAGAGCGAGAATGCCACTATCGGTGGATCAGTACACTGTTTCCCCCTTTCGAATATTTTTCTTGTGAAGATCGGGTGGCATGTTTTTCCTGTGCATCTTCGCAGTCCCACAAGCATTATCCTCTTCGCCTGCAGCTGCAGGAAGAGATCTGGACTGGAAAAACTGTTGACCATATAAATATTGTAGCCTTTGTCAAACAATTGTTCATTCAGCGACAACACGACATCAGTGACGCTAGGGTAGGTGCTGGAAGATCCAATCTGTCTTGACCAACCAGTGTAGATTTTATAATTCCACGTGTATCCACAGGTTCTGCCAGCTGACTGGTATACTTTATAAACCTTGACTCAAAAGTGGGAGAATTGTTTGAATTGAGGTCTTCCCTTGAATTTCCACCCACCCCCGTCCGTACAAATATCCTCAGTGCGGATATACACCGTTCTGAAATTTTCAACCACTTCGTCAACGATTGGACTTATTTTGTGCAGCCTGTTATCCTGGTTCTCGCTTGAGCTGAAATGTAGATTTCGTAGAAGTGCCAACAATCGACCACGGGACATCGTTTCCAGAAAGAAAGGTGTCGACGTGGCTTGATCCCGATTCTAATATGACGCCAGGGTCAGTTTCTTCACGATGACCATTAGTATCGGCAGGGAAAGCAGAACTTTGATTTCGTCCCCTGTGGTTGTAAACCAATCGTTGCCATGCCCAGGTCTGACTTCCTGGGGATGGTTTTTAGCATTGTCATCCGTTTCATCCGCTTTATATTGGAATATTTCATCCGTCAAAAACTCGTGGAAGATTTCCAGTGGCGAACTTCCATGTTCAAGGTCTGCCTTTATGCTAGCATACCAGCAAACCCATGCCGTCGGACGAAATTGTCTCTCGCTCACCACACGAAATTCTGTTGTCCAGGCTCACTCACTGCTGCCCGCCTGTACCTTTGATTCACCGGAGTATCATCATCGCTATCTGAACTAGGATAATACTCACTCTCCGAGTCACCGTCTGAATCGAAAGAAACAAATGGTGAAGTGGTGGAGCTTCGCGTGACGACCGTAAATTCGACGAAATAAGACGCGACGGCGAAGTTAGCAGAGCCGGGGTGACAAGACGCGACGACGAAGCTAATGGAACCGGAGTAGTAGAAAGTGAGGAAGCAAGAGTGGTACGATGGGATGACGAACGCGTGACGAACGCGACGAGGCTGATGTGGTGCGACGTATTGACGAAGTCGGTGCGGTAGGACGCGACCGTAAATTACGTGCAGGACCAGAAGATTCAGCTACAGCAAAATCCCTGCGAGCATTTGCACTACGAGATGATGAACGTAGATTGGTTTTAAGTTGATTGGAAGCTACATAACTAATGTCGTATAATCACCAAAACTACAGCTTATATAGAAATAAAGCGTACATCCAGGCTGTAAATATTTACATAAAACATCAAACCAGCCGATCGAATTGTAAATATTTACATAAAACACCTAATCGGTCTATCAGTTGGCAGGTGGACCGGTACCAACTCAGGCAACAGGTTCTAAGTCAGGCGGCGTATAATTTCGTCGACCGATATAAAACATGTACATTGCGTGCGTAAATTTATGTCAACTGTTTCAAAAGGGTTAGTATCATAATTTCATAACTATGTATTGTTGGCAATGTTGTGATATATATATAATTTAGAGAAAAGAACCAAAGTTCCTGAACTCATCTATGAAAATCCACGGTCATATATAGAAAAATTCAATAAGTAAATACGCTAAAAATAACTATAATGAAATACAAAGTAATAATCATTAAAATAATAAAACGACTAGACGTGTTTCATAACCACATTTTCAAATCTGTGACTGTGGATTTTCATGCATGAGTTCACGAACTTTGGTTCTTTTCTCTAAATTATATATTTATATATTATATACTGTGAAACTTAATTTAATTTTAATTTTTGATAAATTGAATTTAATTGAGTTTATTATTATTATTATTATTATTATTATTATTATTATTATTATTATTATTATTATTATTATTATTATTATTATTATTATTATTATTATATAAATTGACAGCAACAGAACAGATAATAAGTAATGTTGTTTTCCTTGATTTACAAAATGATTGGCTAATCATGGTTGAAACGTCTTTTGACCAAAGATCTACTTGCTCAGCGTTTAAGCAATAAAGACAATAGTACTAGTAGCAACAACTAAAACATCAAAGACAGGAGTAAACCAGAGCAGCAATAGTAGTGGAAGCAACAACAACAAATGATTGATTAATATATTTAGTAATTGGAAACATAAAACTGTCAATTAGAAAATAATTCCGAAAGACTGAGGGAAATTTTGCTGAGAAGGATATTAATGTCAAATTACTGGAAAGCAGATATTGTATTGTAAATAAAGAGACTAACGTCGTAAACAGGTTATTAACTGAAATGGAAGGTTTGGCATTTTTAATCTTGTTTAGATCTTGATCAAATTTCTTTCAGAATATACGAGCACCATAGAATGGTAACCAGGCTGTTGGGAAGTGAAATTTTCGTTAAGAGATCGATTCACAGTTGTATCTTTGTTCAGTAACATCCCACGCTCCTGAATCAACAAGAGAACTATATATGGCATCACGTGTTTAATATTTCTTCCTCTTTTTACGTTGGTACTTCCGATGGAGGTTTTGTTTCTGCGTCTTGTAGCTCTGCAAGTATCCGCTAAACCAGTAGTTTCCAAACATCTTTTGCCTATGGAACCTTTTGAATCCTATTTTATTGAGGGGCTGGGACCGTGATAAGCATCCATCATCTAAAAACTCCTATTTTTATGACTGGATATTAAATATTGATTTCAAATTTTGGCACAAGGCCAGTGGTATGGGGAAGGGACTAAAGTCGATTACATCGACCTCAGTGCTCAACTGGTACTTATTTTATCGACCCCGAAAGGATGAAAAGCAAAGTGGACCCCGGCGGAACTGAAAACGTAAAGACGGATGAGATGCCGCTAAGCATTCTGTCCGGCGTACTAACGATTCTACCAGCTCACCGACTTGATTAAATATTAAATATTAGGAATTGTAAATATAAAAATGGTTAAATATTTTGTGTATTTGTATAAATTTTAACAAAATCTTATTTGGACTCCTAAGGGCCATGTAGGCCGCGGTTGAGAACCATTTTGCAAAACTATGACTGCCATATACAGTTCTCTTGTTGATTGAGAGGCGTGGGGTGTTTGTTACTGAACAAAGATACAACTGTGAATCGATCTCTTAGCGAAAATTTCGCTCCCCAACAACCTGGTTACCATTCTTTAGTGCTCGTATATTCTGAACGAAATATAAAAATGTAGGAATTAGTTAAGAAATACACACACACACACACACACATATATATATCCATCCATCCATCCATCCATATATACATATATATATTGATACATACATACATACATACATACATACATATACATACATTCACAAAAACACATATGCACTCACACACCTACGCACACACAGACACACGCAAATATTTATGTTTATAAACTAAAACAAATATAGCTGTGTTAAAATACGGATAAAAACTGTCTATAATTACCTGTTACCTGTCTATATTACCTGTCTATAATTACCTGTTACCAGATCTGAACATCTGTTGCAGAAAGCTAAGGTGAGATTTTAAAGTACAAATTGGAATAGAATCTATAAAACAAAGAAGAAGGGGGAAAATAAAAGACCAAAAAACTTGTTTAAAAAGATTTTCTTTGTAATTAGGCTAATCATAGTGTGAAAGTATGTTGTGTACGTGATTAATTACAACAGCATCATGTGGCAAGATTAAAACATTTATTAGGGATAAATCGTTATCATTATAATGCATAGACCACAAATAAATTAGTCGCTAGTCATCACTGTGGAGACAATTCTCGTATTCAAGTAATATATTACCCTGACAGTGTAATCCTTCGCGCGATGAGTTTAAATTTAATGTAAGATTCAATACTTCATATCATTCATCACATGCAACACGTTATGAGAATCAGAAACGAGGCTCTAATGACAATGCTGTCAGGTTATGCGTGGTGGAGCCGATGTAATTTAAATTCTATATGAGAACTCTATCAGAGGTCTTGAACTCTTTTGCTAACAAATAACCTCCCGTTTTGTTATATTTATCCAAGTATGCACTTCTACTGCTTTAGTAATAGTAATTATTCAAGGTGCACACACACACACACACACACACACACACACACACACACACAC
>NC_068990.1:13311775-13313685 GCF_001194135.2 Octopus bimaculoides
CTATATATATTTCTGTGAAATATGTGTGTGCGTGTGTGTACGTGTGTGCATGTGGTAACCAAAATTGGTTTGTTTACATTTTGTTTACGCTGATGTAAACTTGCGGTTCGGCAAACAATGCCGATAGAATAAGTACTGAGCTTTATAAAATAAGTACAGAGGTCGGTTCGTTCGGTTAAAACCCTTCAAGGTGGTGCCCCAGCATGGCTGTACTTCAAAGACTGAAAGAAGTAAAAAATAAATAGACACACACACACATACGCACGCGCTCACACATATACAAATGCACACAGACGCTCACATACACTCTCACGTACACACACATGTATAGGCACAAAATAGAGATACAACTGCTCACAGAACTTGAATTATTCAGGAAGAACTCACTGCCTTCGTTCAGCTGGTTAGTCTGCGGCCAAAGCTTTCTAATTGCACTTTACCATATTCGCTGATATACGAAATGAATGGTTGATCACAGACGAAATACTTTTAATCATGGGTATAATCGATTATACATTAGCTGTAATTAAAAACATCAACATCAATACCCATATACAAACATATGTATTCATGCACATCGCTAATTATTCACTGATTACCGTCCTTATGATTTGCTTTTAAATATCAGAAATATTTAACCACTAATAGACTCTTAAAATATATAAGATCTTAGTAGTTAATGTGTGAATGGTTGCTCAAAGGGTCTTTTATCTTTCACTTCGTTTCAGTCATTGAACGGCGGCCATGCTGGAGACACTGCTGTAAAATGTTTAGTCGACTAAACAATATTACCATTTTTAAAGTCTGGGTCCCATTCTGCCAAGTGACTCAAACACATGCAAATACATACATACATACACACACACATACATACATACATACATACATACACGCACACACACACACAAACTCACACACACATATATGTATGTATGTATTTATATTTATATTTATATATATAAATATTTATACAGAGAAGGCATTATCTGAGCAAGTACAGTTATACTCTTTATCGTGTACAGAGTACTTTTTCTCTTGTTCGTTATTAACAACTTTATGTAAACGTGTGCTGATGCAGTTTTTCCGTTTGTGTATGTACACGTGTATACATGCATCAAGTATATGTATGTATATATGTATGTGTGTGTATGTATGTATGTATGTATGTATGTATGTATGTATGTATGTGTGTGTGTATGTATTCATGTATGTATGTATTTATGTATGAGTATTCATACATCTGCGTATGACATTAATTCATTATTTGACTTCCGTATACAGTGACATCTGTTCTGCTAAAAGAGATGAACTTGATATAATTTGATCTCTTTTACTTCGTATTAAAAATAAATTCACTATTGCAAGTGCTACGAACCCCAACTTAATGGAAACTGAGATCAAGAATAGATAAAATTTCACTGAAAACGGAGATTGTGTGAAGACACAACAAAAATTTATTCAGTTCATATTACATACGTCTCAAAGCTCTTTACATATGTAGAACGAAAAATTACATGCACGCTATACGAATACTATACTGATCCTTTCAAAGTTATAAATGGCTTTTTGAAAACAAGACCTGCAAATTAGTTTTAATTCTCAGATGAGACTACTCGACTTGAAATACCAAAGTACTCACGAAAAAAGCTTTAACGCCGCTATTTCTGCTTCTCTTTAAAATTCAGACTGAGAATATCTATGTATAATGTGAAAACAAAGAAAACAGAAAAAAGATGAATAAGAAAGAAGTGCTGACTGACTGGAGCTGTCGTCCACCAGAACAGTGCCTGAAAACACTAATTAATTACTTGTTAATTCCGGATTTTTAATACATACGTACATATTTTACATTATTTAATAGGATTTTGAGATATATGTATATATACATGTATGTACATATGCATATATAT
>NC_068990.1:13314050-13316077 GCF_001194135.2 Octopus bimaculoides
TATATATATTCAGAAAATGGAGCAAAACTCAAATCAACAAAGAAAGCAACTGGACAACATCTAAAGCTTATTATTTATTACAAAACCTGGCATAGCATTTATGTGACATAACAATTCTTAAGGCCGCTTCCGCTTCCGATGCCATTCAGTGCCTACAAAGAATTTCGAAAATAATTTTCTTCATCTTCATAGGACATTCGAATTAGTACACGGAGCTTCATCAGAGTTAATACAAAACCGCCCAAATAAACAAAAGGAAGAGGGAATAGGAAAGAAAACACGGCCTAGAGAAGACGTCTGGAAGCCCAATATATTAAAAACAACCAATCTTCCATCTCAGGGCTTCGAAATCAGCAAGTAAAACAAAATAATGCTTTAGATGTGATCCAATTGTTTTGTTTCTTGATCTGAGTTTTTCTCCATTTTCTGATTATTATTATTTGATTATAATTATCACAGCAGTTGCAAAGTTGCAAGGTATTTGAAATTACATATTTACTCTTAAATTAACATTTAATACATGTACTTAATATACATATATATATATTTAAAAATTATCTATAACAATTATTGTGGCATTTACTGTTAAATTAGTAGTTCATACATGTGCTTATATTTGGTTAATTTATACTACATACAGATATAAACACATGCTACATACAAATAACTGCTTACAAAAAATAGAGATTAATGTATAATTTTTTCTATATTCATAATTTTTTGTTTACAATATTGAAAAAAATATGCCATCAAAGAAAAGACGTAATCTCACCAGAAACAAGTATAAAGCAAGGAGGATTGTAGATAATCGAAGGCGAGAGTCTCAAGATATGCTGCAGTATATCAAATGGAGTCTCAATACAGATGTGAGCTGAAACTTTCTCAAAATCAGCAAACACATGCTGCAGCACATCGAACGGAGTCTCAAGACAGAAGCGAGATAAGACTTTCTCAAGATCAGCAAATGCATGCTGCAGTGTCATATGAGGTTTCAATACGGAAGGGAGATGACACTTTCCCAAGATCATCAAATACATGCTGCAGTACGTCAAACAGAGAATGAAGAGAGAAGGGAGATGAGACTTACCCAATACCAGCAAATGCATGATGCAACACTTAATGCTGGATATTAAAACAACGTTTTAATGATTAGACAGAGTTCCAAAAGAATAGCTCTCATAAACAGACTACGTACAAATTCATTCTTCACAACTCCAGGGCTACTTTCAGATATAAGCCATCCCATTCTTATAAGAATGATGGTTTGGTCCAAATTGGTGTGCTAAATTCAAATTGTCGTTTCTGCAAAACTTTAAAATTCTCAAATGAAACAAATGGCATGTGCTGCACAGGTGGTAAGGTAAGATTGCCAGCACTACCAGCTCCTCCTCAAACTCTTATGGATCTTCTGGAAGGCACTTCCATGCAGTCAAAGGATTTTCTGAACAATATCAGACAATAAAACTCTGCATTTCAAATGATATCGTTTGGTGCATCTAAAAAGATAGTTGAACATGGATTTACGCTGACGTTCAAAGTTCAAGGGCAAGTCTATCACCTCATTGGTTCCCTGTTATCTACAAATGAACAACCACAGATCCTCCAAATTTACTTTATTAGTGATGTAGGACAATAAACCCGAAGGAGTTGTCAAAATCTCAGACGATGGATCATGTTAGACGCAGCGCCGACTGCCGCAACGAAGAGTATATACATTGACAGCTTTCCGGTGCGTTCAAAAATCACATAACCCAACCCCAATTTTCCATGACAGGTTAGGGCCTGGAATACGCCAAACGGACGCATGGCATATCGCTTTGTCGAATTAGCCCATCCACAAACAAATGTTTTGTCGTTAATGCTGCACTTTCCCGTATCACCTGGTTCAACATAACTGAAATAAATATACAAACTGTGCCATTTTAATCCCCAGCAATGCTGTGTATCTCTACAAGTATATGTATATATATAGGGAGAATTCACAAAAAAAGACAAAAGATGAAGACAGGTGGTATATATGTATATAT
>NC_068990.1:13316516-13321064 GCF_001194135.2 Octopus bimaculoides
TATATATATATATATATATATATATATATATATATCTGTATCTATCTATATATCAATATTTAGCTATATGTCTCTCTCCCCCCTTCACTATATCTATCTCTCTATCAATCTATCTATTTATCTATCTGTCTATATCTATCAATCTTTCTGCGTATGTGTTTGGGTGTGTGTATGTGTGTGTGTGTTTTTGGGCGTTTTACGCTCATGTTTGGTGATACAAAAAGAATAAATGCCAACAAACGAAACAGTCGATTAAATAAAAAATGTATTTCATATTCTAGATTCGGAGTTTAAATCACGCCAATGAAACTATATTTTTGTTTCATCCACTGGCAATAAAACCAATATTAATAGCGCCAGTATTGATTCATTTGGTCGTTTATCCATGCCACCTATAAATATAACCAGCGGCTCATTAAAAAATATACAAAAACTATTAAACCATGTCTGTCCACAGACAACCTAAATCATTGAACGAAATAACTTAAAGCAATAAGACATGGTTTTCGTTGTAACTCTACTGTCGTCAAAATTATGTTTCATCCCTCCAAACTAAATAGAATATCCAATAAAGTTAAGTTTGGTGGCAGTAATTTATATTCTTTTAATCAGAAAAAACCATGCATTAAAATATATGACGTAAAAAAACAAGAAATGAATCAAAATATGACGAATGAGAAATATAGTTTCTGTTTATGGTTTATGTGAGGATTAAGAACTTCGCTTGGAGATGACATGGTATCAAGTTCTATCTCACAAAGTGGTTCATTCACGAAGAATCATTGTTTATAGTGTGGAATGGAATAAATTATTGTGGAGGAAATTCGGTAAACACAGAGTGTACGAAAGCCCGTTGGATGTTTGCATGTATGTGAATATGTATATATCTTTACTATCATGTTAAACTGTCGGACGTCTAAATTCAGACTTGGAAGCCTTAACGGTTGCAGGAGTTGCAGGTTGCTTGTACTGCACGGGCAGCAACATCGTGGGCAGCCTGCTGGGACAGTCTGTGGGACCTCTAGTCTTGAGTTTCGTTATCCCGATATCTTCTGGCTATGACAGCAGCGTGGGACAGTCTACCAATGTGAGCGCTCTTTCTCCTAGGTAGCATTGCAGGATTATCTGCAAAGTGAAGGTAGAGGGGGTTAAGTCGAATACCTAAATGATATTTGTCGCACTATTGTTTGCTGAGTGGGTTTAGAAAATTGTTTGAGTCTTAGGGAATTCTGGCTAAACATTATCTTAAGGTATTTAAAAATAATTAAAAGTTATTTTAATTGCACGGCTACCCTAATGAAGTGCTAAAGTACAAATATCGGCGGCTGTAGTAGAAGACGAAGTGAAAGTAGCATAACTACGTCATCAAAAGTAATGTCCCTTCAAGCAACGATCATTGGTATTTGTTATTTACCTATGAGAGGGTGTTTTCGTCCCCTAGAGGCGGCATTACTCATTATGGGCATCTCTGGAACATAAGTGGTGTATGTTCCTAGCGTGAACAGAATCGGAAGAAAAATATTGATTTTAAAGGGGATCAAGAAAAAGACCTGTACACACACACACACACACACACACACACACACACACACGTCTTATTATATATGCGTTTAGTTTTATCACCTTATGTTCTGTGCATAGAAGTGAACTTGGTCTTCCCACTTTACCGATCCAGTAAAATAACTATTAACTTGTTGCCGCCGATAAAATCGAATCGACTAAATCCTTTCAAGACGATGTCCCTGAATCACATGAATGCAAGGACTCAATTTATTTGAATGTTTTACTCTAATGATAAACACGCACTGTTTCTATTTCACTTATTTTATCATTATTACTCAATTTATTAACAATTAACAAATTAATTAATCGCTAAGTTAAATAAAATGTTCGGCTAATCACTCAGCTAGGTTTGTTAAGAAGCTTTTGTTACCAATCACGACAATATCAATGATGATCCTAGTCGATTGCTTGATTGACCTAGCGATTAGATCAAACATTCTATTAATCAATTAAATGTTTAACTAATAATTGAAATGAAACCAGTGCGTGTATATATTATTGGTATAATGATCCTCCCGAGATACAATGAAATAAAATGGATGATTCGTATTTTTCTGTGTATGTGATAGTGTGTGTGTACAGAAACTTATTAATTAACTTACATTTGGGCTGGAATGCAGTCGTATTGATGATTGAAATAGATGCTGACATTTGATGTTTATTTCCATGAAATATTCAATTTTATTTATATCGTATTCTGTTTTGATCTCGCTGAGTAAAATGTAGGTAATATATTTCACACGAGATTTCATGATCTTTTTGATCTTTCATAGAATTTTGTAGTTTAATAATTTTGAAACATGACACAATTTACTTTGAAAGACAAAATAATTGCTATTTTGAGTTGAAGATGAATCATGTAGAACAGAAACAACTGGAAGTATATACTTTCGTATAAGTATCGTTGATAAATATGTGTATGTGTCTACGCACACATATACACATACACAAGTATATTATCTCTCTCTCTATATATATACACATGAATACATACACACAAACAAATATATAGATATGTGTGTGTGTGTTTGTGTGCATATATACATATCTACATGTATATATAAACATCTATATCTATCTATCTATCTATCTATCTATCTATCTATCTATCTATCTATCTATCTATCTATATATATATATATATATATATATAAACACGCACACATAATACACAAACAACCCATTTCTTTGTAGAAGAGGGACCCAAAGGTATATGTTGTACTTACTATGGCATCGCCCTGTTCTCAGTTGTTGGCAAAATATTTGCAACAACACTTTCCAATCTGGCTGGATCGTGTTGCGCCACACAATCTTCCTGAGTTACAATGTGGCTTTCGACAGTTTCAAGAGAAGGAGAACGAACATCTTGACACTGTACATAGGCCAACTCTTTGAGGTGTCCTCTTCAAGCTGGAGTGGCAGAAAAATTCACAAGGCTAATTCGATTTCTCCGTGACAACATGAAGCATTGGTTTGTGTCAACGGTGAACTACTAGAACCAGTCACAATTGAATTTGATGCTAAACAGGGCGATCTCTTGGCTCCTTCATAGTTCCTTTGCTATTGTTATTTGGCAAGCCTTTACGCACAATGATGTTGGTGTCTTCATCCTTTGCCGTGCAACAAGTAATCTTTACGACATGTATCGTTTTATTACCGTAACAGAAACTTCCACGGCTTTCATTTGTGATCGCCTTTGCACTAATGATAGCGATCTCGTAACCCATACTGAGGAAGACCTGTAGTTCCTGACTGACTGCATTTTGGCCGCGTGTAATGAGTTTGTGCTTACAATCAGTCTTAAGAAGACAGTAATGATGTTACAACAAAATTGAGGCAAGCCATATATCTCGTTCTTGATATATGTCAGGTGTAAAAGAGTCACTGAGAAGTAGCAGATACGTTTGTCTACCTTCGTAGCACTCTGTAATTGATACACTTGACAAGAAGATAGTTACAGACATTCTAAGGCATCTGGAAAGCATGAGTCGAGACTGATTGCTATCAAAGCGGCAACGAAAGTTGAGGTCTATCAGGTATGTGGCTTAGCACCACTGTTATACGGATGTGGGACCTGGACAATACTTCGTAGGCATAACCAGTTCTACCAGTGGCGTTTGTGGAATATCCTGAGGATCTTATGGCCATCTCATGTACCTGGTACTACAGCTGGCAAAAAAGATGAGTATGCAGTTCACGAATATGAAACAGATACTTGGATGGTCTAGTCATCTTGTCCGTTTAAAGGACACTCACATACCATTATAGGAGGTATATGGTGGGCTGGAGAAACGGACACGTCCTTAGTGGAAGCCTCACCACCAGTCATTCGAAGACAACTTTAATGACTCGTTTAAAAAGATTAATATCGATGCTAACACTTGGGAAAATCTTGCATCAGATAGGGAGCTGTGGAAGAATTTGATTGCTACTAGTATTAAAGAATTCAAACCAAAAACAGAGATGAAATGAGCTGGTAAACATATTTCGGATGTGAAACTTCTTCCTGAAAAGGGCACGGAAGACTCTGTTCCGTGTTACCAGTGAGGTCGTATCTGCTCCTCAAAGGCAGGCTTATTCAGCTACAAGCGTGATCACGGAGGAAGCACGCTTTCTCGTGCGCCTTGTATAGCAGAGCGTGTGCGTCATGTAGTGGACTAACTCGGTATTATAGGTCCCGACTTCAACATGGCTAGGCTACTGCTAAGGGAGTGACTTCTGGTCGGTGTGGAATGAATTATAAGGCCACAGCTATGGGTAGACCAAATTTGAAATGTTTCTATGAGCGAAATGGGCCTAGGAAGTGGTCTTACTCGGTCACGTCGACTCATGTGTGTGTGCGCGCGCGCGATATTAAACCTGTCTGTACTTATAAACACGTGTTTGTTTGCATGTATGTGTATTTATATATGTATGTGCTTGTATGTGTGCATGTGTGCGTATGTGTGTATGAGTGCGTGTGTATATATATATATATATATATAT
>NC_068990.1:13321197-13327670 GCF_001194135.2 Octopus bimaculoides
ATATATATATATATATATATATATAGAGAGAGAGAGAGAGAGAGAGAGAGAGAGAGAGAGAAAGAGAGAGTGGGAGAGAGAGTGATGCGTTTATCTGTTTGTGGGTGTAATGTTGTTATAGTCACGTTGGTTTTTATCAGTTAATAACATGTCCACAAAATATTTTGAGCACACTTTTTTCACATTTTATTGTCTTATATATTCTATAACGCTCTCCATTAGATTGCTCTACTCTCGTTACTTTGAGATTGAATTCATATTTGATATTTTCTTTCCTACGTTAGTTGAAATCAACTCCGGAAGAAAATCGTTTTTGCTGCTTCAAGTCAGATGTCGCTTGATGAAAGTGTGGAATATATATTACATGATACTGTTGCTCTTATACATTTTTGGTATCAAATTTTTCCTTCCTCTTTCACAACCAGTAGCATTATATTTTGAGTTAATATGGCTTCAGCCAGTTTCGTTCATTTAGCGTTTTCAGTTTTCTTGTTTGTGTTCTAAATATTCATGTTTCCAATAATGTTTCGTTAGTATATTGTTATCTCATCAAGGTCTATACTTGCCTGGTACAGGCAAGCAACTATATTCAAAATCGGGATGACTGGAGTTATCCTGCTGCCCACTGTGCAGGTCAACTGTACCGGAGGGACTAAAACTTTAAATTATGTTGCTCGTACACAATATCATATGAACTGTACACAGTATCATTGTTTTCTCATATAAAATATGAGATAATATGTAAATTACTATAATAACATAATCGTGTAACTGCTTTGTAATAAAAGTGAATAGTAGTTGACGAAGGGAATTCATTAGCAGTGGCAGAACGCGTTAAGAGTTTATCTTCTTGTTTTCTTTCTTTTTTAACGATGAAGACAAGTTATGCTAATACACTTTATAAATCTTCTCGCAATGTTTTTAATGATGTCGTGTTTCAGTTAGTTTGGAATTCTGTAGGTTGATACTTTTGCCAAAAATATGATCGATGATAGGAGTTTTAAAGTTATGCGGTTTCATAAAGAGTTCACTATGTCATGTAATTTGTATGACACGTTTGATGAATGCAGAAAAATGGACATTCTGAAGTAAGAATAAAAATGTATTAAAAAAAGAAGTTAATGATGATTCTAAAAATAATTAATAGTCTGTTATAATCAGACTTTAGTTAATTGATACGTTTCACCCAGCTCATTTCCAATTTTTTTTTTATATTTTGGCATAACAACAAATTCTCTTTTTAATCTATGAATCAAAATTGTGGCTAAATTTTGAAAAATGTAGCTGAAATTAGTATATATTATTGCCATATTTATATAACAGGCGTATACAAAATCGCAGTAGTGTGTAGTGCGAAAATCGTATTAATCATAAATAATGATGATAATGATAATAATGATGATGATGATGATAATAATAATAATAATAATAATAATAATAATAATAATAATAATAATAATAATAATAATAATAATAATAATAATAATAATAATGTCACTTTGATGGTATGCACTGCTCTCTCACTCAATAATAATAATAATAATAATGGTTTCAAATTTTGCCACAAGAGCAGCAGTTTTGGGGGGAGGGGATGAGTCGATTACACCAATCCCAGTCTTCAAATGGTGCTTATTTTATCGACGACCCCGAAAATTTGACCTCAGTGGAATTTGAACTCAGAACGTAGCAACGGGCGAAATACCGCTAAGCAGTTCGTCCAGTGCGCTAATGATTCTACCAGATCACCGCCATAATGATAATAATAATAGTAATAATAATAATAATAATAATGATAATAATAATAATAATAATAATGATGATAATAATAATAATAATAATAATAATAATAATAATAATAATAATAATAATAATAATGATGATGATGATGATGATGATGATGATGATGATGATGATGATAATAATAGCTCTTATGACCTCAGATCTTAACAGATTGGATGTGTTTTCATGGATATGTTTTGTCTTGGTGTAAAAGATGTGCCACAGCAAATATTCTGCTCAATACCACAGATTTGCTTGTCCGTTGGTTGACCTTAACTAATTCAGCTTGTCCGTTGGTGGCTGATGATATGTGCATCTCTGATCATGAGCAGAAGTAGTGGGGGAGCATCATAACCATGTGTTGAGAGGAATTCTTTGGGGGTTTGGATAATTCACATCTGACAACATGGGTGTTTCATTCAAACTTCTTAAACAACCCTTATTCAGGGACTTTTTGAGCGGGATTGGCTATGTGACCTGAAGAAAATTCAAACTGGGCCCCACCTGCGAGGTCATGTGCTGTTTATCTTAATATGATATCACCACGTCGCGCACATATGGTTGTGTTGCATGTGCCTGGTGTACCCTTATCAGACGGGTAGTCATGATGGGTATATTGAGCTTCGTATATTTTACCCAAGTATTACTTTGATGGTATGCATTATTCTCTCAATAATAATAATAATAATAATAATAATAATAATAATAATAATAATAATAATAATAATAATAGTAATAATAATAATAATAATAATAATAATAATAATAATAATAATAATAACAAAACTGTACAAATCCAAATATATGGTACCCTAGGCATAACACCTACATGAACTTCTAACTTGTCTCTTGAGGTCTCTGGGTGAGACTTGAATCCAACTTGTACAAATGCAAAACAAAAGTCAAACATAAAATAATAATAATAATAATAATAATAATAATAATAATAATAATAATAATAATAATAATAATACCATCACACAGAGACATGGTTCAACTGGTTGGGCTGTGACGTCATTAATACTGTAGGACATACTATTGCATATATAGTACTTCATATAGTACTTCAGTAAAGATACTGGTTCTGGTGCTATTTGTTAGAATGCCTTTTTTATGCACTATTTATTAAGATAACATTGGGTTGTGTCCTGAAAGAAATACCTCTAGATACTCGAGACTTTTCAAAGTCCAGGTTATGGAACCTTTTATCTATCTTTAGGGACCTGTTGCATAGAAATAAATCTGAATCTCTCATACTATCTTTCTAAGTTCATGAGATTTAAGTATCCATGGTCGAATGCTTCATTAAATCCAGAAGGTTGATAACAGTAATCGTCTGAAGAAACATGTGCCCCATATAGATCCTCACATCTTTTCTTTAAGAGTGATAAATCAAGAATTCTATGTTGTATTCATATTAGCTTCCAAGACAATCTTAATTACAAGCAATGTAGCTAGTTCTAAAATACTGATCCTGTCAAATCGCTAGATGGTAGGTGTTCGCTTCCCTAATCCGAAAATATCGGACACAAGTTGTGTCGTTAATCATCTGGTGGAGGTTGTCTTTTGAGGTCAGAAAAGAATAGTAACGTTGTTCCGTACGGAACAGCCATGTTGAAGTGGCAACAAACATTACTTTTTAATCTTAAATAGTTGCGCCAATAAAATTAATATCAATTAATTTGTTGTCTATTGAAGCAAAATATTAAATAATAAACCGAATACTATATTCTTTGTCTCACAGCAGTTCGCTTGTTTGCTGCATTAATCGACTCTTTACATAATATATGAATTGGTTTGTTTGCTTCAACATACCAACAACCTAAAATTGGCAATGATTTAATAATAATGTTGTAAACTATCTTTTAATTTCACTCATAAATGTATTGAATAAGAATGTAGGAAATTTACCTGAATCAATATCTATGAGAAGCCTATATCTATAATCACACTAAGAAATTAGGAATGCCTTTGAAATATTACTTTCTATGCCGTTTATAACATTTAGCCTTGGAATGTCATCAATTTCCATCGTCAAATGTTATGATATGAGGTATATCTCTTACTACATCATCTCCAGCTATTTAAATAGCCTTCAAGTTGATCCCCAACTCTCTAGTTTGATTGAATATAAATGTAAAAGGAAACAGGAGTTAATAACTTTCAGATTCTTGCATCTTAAATCAATTCCGTCATCAACATTATGTGTTGAATGTTAGACTATAATTTCCTGCTTCTTCAACTGACTTTGTCCGGTATCGCTGTCTTTCAATTTAATCTGTTATAACATTCTACAATTACCGTTTATTTCTTCCTTCATGAAGTGTCATATTCTTGGATGTGTATATAACACCAATGCTACATTTGAACTATAAATCATTTGCCTCTAATTTAAAAGCAATAATGCTCATATCCACGGTGCCCAACGACGGCGTTTTATGAAGGTCGAAATCGTAGAAATATAAACCAAATTCACGGTTTAAAGGGAAAAAAAACAACACACAAATACGATGATATACTTCCAGCCAAACTATTTTATATAAAATGAAATACATAAAAAGTAAAGTTAAACACCAATCTAAGTGTCTGTTCTATGTTACTATTAGTTTAACCCCAGGCAAATCTTCCGCCAACTGGTTATCGGTGCAGCATTGCACCCTGTATATATATATATATATATATATATATATATGACTGTTGCCAATATATGTACAAGGTGCAGTTCTCTACCGATAACCAGTTGGCGGAAGATTTGCCTGGAGTTAAACTAGTAGTAACATAGAACAGCCATTTTGATGTGGTGATTAACTCTATTTGTTGGTATAGTCACTACTCTCATGTCTTCTTGAGATTTTACAACAAACTACATAATAGTTGTCTGAATGCCTTTATAATAAACTCGCTTGATTAGTGTTCACCTCGAGTTAAACGACAGTAACAATTCGATCGTATATCTCTTTGTTCATTCATCTTTTCTTCCAATATAACTGAAATCAAACGCATTGCACGACTTATGTAGATGCTTGTGACTTGACGTCACTATCATTCGCGGTGATCTATATAAGAATGCAAATCTCATTAACATCATACAAAAGTATTATTCGAATTCTAATTGATTTCTGATTAATAAAAATTGCCTTCCTTGAGACAAATATTTGAAGTTTGCTACTTGGAACATCGGCCACAAAAGAGTTCATGATACTGAGTAGGAAGAGGCAGATGATGATGACGACGACGACGACGACAGACGACAATGATGATATTGGTGGTGACGACACCAACGATGATGATGACGATATGATGCCGACGACGACGACGACGGCGAAGAAGGAGAAGAAGAAGAAGAAGAAGAAGAAGAAGAAGAAGAAGAAGAAGAAGAAGAAGAAGAAGAAGAAGAAGAAGAAGAAGAAGAAGAAGAAGAAGAAGAAGAAGAAGAAACTAGTGTAACAAATAGGTGCAGACAACCAACTGGGCGAAAATTTTGCTTTATTAGTTGAGCGATTACAGAAAACATTAGAATCGAATTAAGCTATGGAGTTTAGAAAGGAACTGTGCGTAAAAGTTGTTGTTGTTGTTGTTGTTGTTGTTGTTGTTGTTGTGTGTGTGTGTGTGTGTGTGTGTGTGTGTGTGTGTGTGTGTGTGTGTGCTATTATTTATGGTTTTATATACTTCGTGTTCCGCCGTTGAAAACGATCTATTTCATGTTACACGAAGCTTCTAAATTCCTGTGACGTAAACTATGCGTTTGTGTATGTTTGATTACGTATGTGTATTTGTATCCAGGGATATACACCGGTGTTTTAAGCAGCATCCTTTTATGACAAAAGGTAACTTAGCTATTCGATATTTACAGATCAATAAATTAATTACAAAACTGAAATAATCACATTATCTGCCAGAAATTTTATCCGGCGATTTACGATTTTACCATCGTCTATCTCATTATTTACAATAATATTAATTTTTAATATTGGTAACGGAGTCAAACGTTTTTGCGGAGATTATAGTCATACCAACCCGTCTGACACCGACCCGCTATCAGGATGCAAGCTTTCAATTTTAAAGTAATCAGAAATTTAAACATTGTATTAATATTTCATGTTAATTTATTATCCAAACACCAGGTTAATAACAGGGCATTTTTATTATTTGAAAAATTAATTGAAATATTGGCAGGGTATTCCAAAGTAAATGTAGCAAAAAGATTATCGACTGCAGTACCGGACACTTAAATATTTTTCTACCTTCACAAACGGGAAGAAGGACTAGCAAATTTTCTACATTTCTTGAATTGAATATACTTGTTTATAGTAATAAAGAAAGTTTAGTTGTATATGCATTTAGCTGCTCAATATTTAAGGTTTAAAAGGGAACGAAAACCGAGCGGGCGAGTGATGGAGTGAAGAGGCTTCCAGGTCGCGTGGCGTAGGACGACGACGACGATGTTCCTTTTTCATGTTCTCACGAATTTTGTCAATAAGCGTAGCTGTGTTGTTGAGAAGCTGTGTGGTTGGGGGTCAATCCTACTGCGCAGCAGTTACGGCAAGTGTTTTCAACTATAGCCCGGGGCAACTACAGCCTTATGAGTGGATTTGGTTAGTGGAAACAGGAGGAAGCCTGTCGTGTGTATATATGTGTGTGTGTGTGTGTGTGTACATGCATATATATATATATATATATATATATATATATAT
>NC_068990.1:13328948-13330096 GCF_001194135.2 Octopus bimaculoides
ATATATATATATATACATATATATATCTACAGAGAGAGAGAGAGAGAGAGAGAGAAAGAGAGTATCAGACACACACACAGAGTCAGATAGATTGATAGATAGATAGATAGATAACCAAAACGTCTTGCCTTGTACTGCGCAACGGTGTCAATGATGAATATTCGTGCCTCAATAACGTTCTCTGATAGTTACCAGGAAGCGGTACAAATTTCCCAGCTTCATAGCATGGATAATGTATATAACTTACATGTATTAATGTTAGACATGTTAGTACCTCTATTTCAATCCTTATCAAATACACCTATGCTGTAATGCTTCGAAACCGTATCTAACCACCTCTTTATTTCACTTTTGATGTGTAGTAATTCTACGATCACATGCTCTGTTTTGTCTTGTGTATATATTAAACCACGTGTACGAGATAGTACACAGAATTGCTAGAAATGGGACTGAAAACGACTCAAAAATCATCACAGTTATCACTTCTGCATACTGGTGAATTCGAGGAAACGAGTATATATAAAAGCCAACTTACCAATAGCGAGTGAAAATCGCAAATGATTTGTCGACGTACTCATATCACGTGATTTCGAACCCTGTGATAAACACTTAGTTCTCGTCAGTGAGTATTACTGTCGAGGGTTAAAGATATTTCTAGCAAAGCTGTGTAGTATCTTGTACCCATGATTATAAATTAATAATTTTATCTTTTCGTTTATTTTATGTTTGCTAGCCACTTATATTATTATTATTATTATTTTATGTTTGACTTTTGCTTTCCATTTGTACAAGTTGGCTCCAAGTCTCATCCAGAGACCTCCAGAGACAACAAGGTAGAAGTTCATGTAGGTGTTATGCCTAGGGTACCATATATTTGGATTTGTACATAGTGTTGTTCTAGAGAATGTTTAAGAAACCATACGAAAATTATGTGTTTGTTTTAAAATTTGAGATCACATTATTATTATTATTATTATTATTATTATTATTATTATTATTATTATTATTATTATTATTATCATTATTATTATCATTAATAATAATAATAATAATAATAATAATAATAATAATAATAATAATAATGATTAATTCGTTTTATTGGCCACAAGGGCTAATATCAATTAAAAACATAGAAGGACAAAGACAGG
>NC_068990.1:13330298-13330919 GCF_001194135.2 Octopus bimaculoides
GGTATAGAGCCCTTTCTCCTTTTACATTACCTTTTTTTTTTCTACAGGTGTATTCTCAGAATTGGTCTGTTTATACTGGCCATTCTTCCAACAGTCACCCATCTTTCAACGAATTTGCTATGAGACAGCACTTTCCTCTCTACTCTCATCTTCCTTTTCAAGTGGAACTTGAAAAAGTTGATGACGCCTTGGCCAAAGAGGAGAGTGTCTATCTTTAGCCCTTTCAAACGGGTCCACCATATCACCTCTTTCGCTACAGCCACTAGGCATAGGAAAAGTGCCTTGCCCTCCCGGTTAAAGGAGGTCGGCGGGTCAATTCTCACGATGGACTCAGCTGATAGCCGGATCCGTCCTACAAGTGACAGTAGCTGTTCGATATAGACCCACATATAATAATAATAATGATAATAATATCATTATATATAGGCACAGTAGTGGGTGTGTGGTAAGTAGCTTGTTTACCAAACACATGGTTCCGTGGTCAGTCCCACTGCGTGGCACGTTGGGCAAGTGTCTTCCACTATAGCCTTGGGCCGACCAAAGCCTTGTGAGTAGATTTGGTAGACGGAAACTGAAAGACGCCTGTCGTGTATATATATATATATATATATATATATATAT
>NC_068990.1:13331238-13336176 GCF_001194135.2 Octopus bimaculoides
TATATATGTACAATTGTATATCAATATTTTATTATATATCGTACGAGTTCTTTTTCCCTTATATCTATTTTATCCGGGTTATGACTGTATCTTGCGCGGGGACATAGGAATAATCGGACTGAATACCCGATCGCGCGGTTAAACCATTGAGAGTGAAAGACCCCTGGACCTTGTTAGGGCATCCTTCTAGGAGAAGGCAACTCAGGTAACTGGGATAACTCCGACATAAAACCTGCGGCTCAGTGGTTACCGATGATGTTAACTTGTTCTTCTTTTCGCGTTATGGCTGCTGTTGTTTAGTGGGTGGGATTAACTCAGTGTACAGCCTTTCTAGTTAACATTGTTCTCAACACCAGCCTAATGATTTAGGTGAACATCAGCGTTCTGATTTAGGTACAAGGCCAACAATTTTTGAATTTCCATATTTTCTCTCGAAGTACGAAGCAGAGATGATTTGACCTACTACGACTCCTGATTAAAACGAATATAAAAAAGAAAAAAATAACATGCGGTTAAGGGGACACTCAAGTCGGTGACTAGTGAGAAATTCTTTTGTTATTGTCGCTGTTCTCGTCGTTAAACTCAGACCAGCTTGATCGGGCAAGCTAAGCGTCTTTCGTTTTTTAAGACGGTAGTGTGTGATTTGGGAAGGTTTGCCTTTTTTTCCTAGCAGAACAAACGAGTGCGAACAGTCTACCCCATATTGTTACTTATAGTGTATATGAAGTGTTTACTCTACACTATATCGTGAAGTATCGTTTTAAATGGAATACATGTCAACTACGTAGTTAGTGAGGAATGTATTACGATCTCTGCAACATTTACTTAACAATTCATAAAAGTTTATAATTTCAATCATTAGTGATGATATTTAATTGAAACCAGGGGAAAAAAAAAGCAATAATCGCATGGGAAAAGGTAGTTGATATGTGTGTAATATGGCTGCCATAAAGAGAATGTTGCAAACTTTAGCAAGGTAAACTGCTCGTATGCGAAAATACTATTATATTGTTATTTACGTTAGTTAATAGCTTCTGAAAATTCTAATTAATTCGCTCGAAATTGCTGTCAAGCTTTGTTTAAACACATGAGAGGAAACATTTAATCTGTGGGTATGTAAAATAACAAACATTATAATATCCGAAAATAATAACACGACGACATTCCTGTGTTTGTATTTTATAAGATGGAAACGACAAATATATTTGCATGTAAGAGAAATATTTTGTTTCTTGAATCATCATTGCTTCACTCAGTATTTGGGCTTCTTTCCATAAAGTGATTATATTTAGGCATTATCTTAAAGCCACTATGCAATAAACGTTATATCTTATTTAAGTATTATATCACACGCGTTATATTATAAGCATTAACGAGGTTGTTATTAAACGGTTTAGAAATTCGCTTCTTAAATACAAAATGCCGGGTTCATTTATTGTGCGGGACATCTTGAGCAAGAATATTTTTACTAAAATTCCAAGTCGGTCCCAAAGGTGTAAGTAAAATTAAGACAGAAAGACTGTTCGGAAGCTCATGATATGGTGTGTGCTTGTAAATCAAAGAGCCAGCCTCCTCACACAATGCATCATGCTGAGTCTGCTGGAGAACTAAGTTAATTGTACAAGTATCTGGAAAATACTCAGTTATTTACGCGCTCAATCAAAGACCAGGTAGTTCAGGTGATTGCACCACGGGAATACACATCGTCGAAACCAACAGAGATCCATTAGTTTATTTAATAGGCGTTATATGTCGGTATTGTAATACGGGTACAATATGTTGCTATTGTAATATAAGTATTATAAGCATTACATATATCGTTATTGTAACATAGGTATTGTGTATTACAAGCATTATATGTCAGTATTGTGTATACAATATTAGTATGCAATTCCTATATTAGGCATTTTGTACTAGCTGTTAAGGGGCGAGCTAGCAGAATCGTTAAAACGTTGGACAATATTTATTTTGGCTCTTTACGTTCTGAGTTCAAATTTCCGCCGAACTTAACTTTGTCTTACATTCTTACGGGGCTGACCTAATCGACTAAACTCTTCCTCCTAAAATTTACTGGTCATGTGCTAAAATTTGAAACCATTCTATATTAGACATTGCATTACGGATGCTTGCGATATAATTAGGTGCTGCTCTACTAATAATAGAAATGTTAATATATACACGATATTCTGCGACAGCTGTTACTACAAATAGTTTGTAAGTCAGAAGGAATTAAAACCTGCTTTATAGTAACTTGCATTTTGGGTTATTTTTTGCTTCAATTTAATTAAATAATAATTGCATTCATTACTGTAATCGTCGAACACAAAGAACCAATGTGATACTAACAGCTGAAGATTTGCGTACCTTTAAGTATTAGAGGTTTATCTATATAAAATATAAGTCTTCATGCGAAGAAACTAGTGAATTTCTGCTTGAGGCAACTAACAAGCTCCATTTCCGAGTGAAAACTTAAAACTATTTCGAACTTATCCTTTAGTGTATTATCTACTAAAACTTCGCCATACTCACCAACCCCGCAAAATAAAGCAACTGACCACAAAATTTCTTAATAGATACACACTATGACTTCTGAAATTCTGCTTAGATTTACTGTATTATGGCTGATACATACAGGGACGAATCATTCGCAATTCATTGGCGACCAGAACGTTTTCTGTTCGCGTACTACCCATTCTATAGGAAAACAACCCTCTTGACTTGGTGTCAGGCATTTATCAGGTTGATGTTTTAAAAAGAAAGTCATTATAGACAAACCAAACGTATGACTATTCTCTTCAAGTAGTAGTCTTCAGTGAAAATTACTAGAGAGAAGACAAGTTGCCAACGGAAAAGTATCACACTTCTTGTGTAGCTGAGCCTCGTTTAAATGTATTATTTCCACGGGGATTGGGTATTTTACGCTACATGATCGGAAAATCCCCGCATATTCTAGTTATTGTCTTTAAAGCTTTAAAGATGCGACAAATCCATTAATATAATGGTTTAAAATTTTAACACGGCCAGCAGGTTTTTGAGGGCAAGGGCAAGTTGATTACTTGCCCTTGTTATTGCTTATCTTATTGACACTGAAAGGATGTAAAGCAGTGTTTACCTTGGCAGAATTTAAGCCCAAAGCAAAAAAATGGTTGAAATGTTGCCAAGCATTTTGTGCGGTGTGCTAATATGATATCATTAAGAGTGTCAAATCTTACGAATTTCTTAAACTGTTGTATTCTGCTTCTATGACTGTAGCAGCTATAAATATATTGTAACTTGCTAGCTCTGAATGTTCTGTTAGTAGAAGTTACTTAAACATTTTAAACTGTTTTATCTCTGGCATTGCTCTTATTTTCACATGATAGTCTGCTCATATTATAAAACCATTATCTGTGTAATATACTTAGGTAAATAGAATAAAATAAAGATAAATAATGTGAGTGGAACTGTATCTTTTGCTTAGCGAAGCAAAAATGTATCCCATATTTGTCTAGTTGGCAGTTTATCTCATGTTTTATCCTATCAGCCACGTTTCATTATACATCTTAACACTTTATAGATACATTATGCTTAATGATTAATATCATGTCATTATTATCACAGCAGTGTACCTTATATGTAGCGTAGGTGTAGATGTAAACAGCAAGAAAGCCATGTTTATGATGCTGTTGTAATTTCACGTTGATGTAAAACATATACTTATTGATCTCGACGATTCTTACTCGTAAAATTTCCATCACATTTGTTCGACATAGAAAATTTCAACAACCAGTTTTCTGCAAAGTAACAGTGTTTTAATATTGATTAAAATTTTACATTTAGAAATGAGACACTAAATGGCTCGGTTCTTATATCTGTAGGTGCTATAGTCAGGGGACAACTCAAAGCAACAATTAAATTTTCGTTAAATCTTCAAAGTCTAGTGAATCAAAGTGTTCAAAATCTTTTTACGTGTAAAATATGCAATAAATATTACTTATATTCAGATCATTGAAGTTGTTTATCTTCTCAACTCAAATCAGCTTCTGAGTGAGTTCTGCTTTGGTTTAGATATAATGGACGTGAAGTATCTAATGGTTCTGCTATGGTTAAAGGGAACTGGCCACCAATGAGAGGGAAATAAGGATAACTAAGTAGACAGTTTTGATTTTCTGTCAGTATCCAGCTGAGAGCGAAAAATGAATTACGTAACAAAGGGTGTGAAAGAGTCCTTATGTAATAGACAAAAAGTAGGATTTGTCATGTAGCATTTATTGTGTAAAAGTGATCTGACTCTACAGGCAACCGTAGTGAATCTTATTATACAAGGTAATGCTTACAGAGTGATGGCGCCTGCATATGTTTGTAGATAAAGACCACGTTACAAATTGCTCGATTAAAATGTTCCTTATTCTTACAGAAAAAATAAATGCCCTAACAATCACCTTTCAATACCATATTTATTAGCTTGAGAGCCTGTATAGAGTCAGTATATTTGTGAGAAATAGTAACCAATCCGCCTCAAAGCAATCACTCTTTCGTGCTTTATATATAAAAAAAAAGAAAGAGAAAGAGAGAGAGAGAGAGAGAGAGAGAGAAACAAGAAAACATTGAAATATCCGATAAAATATACGAAAGTCCCGGTTTTCACACCATTGATCGTAGGTCAAATTGATCAGAACTGATATAAGCAGCAAAAGCCATGATTGAAAAATAGTCTTTACATAGGAGTTTAAAAATAACCACTGCATATATGAAGCAAAAAACTGTGATCACTATGTGGTAGCTCAGCCTGCTAGAATTACCATTATTATTCACGCAAGCACGTTCATGAATTCAAAATACGGTCTATATTATTCTCGTCAGCTATATATCCTACACTTAGAGAACGACACTTTACAATACACACACACACACACACACACACACACACACACACACACACACACACACACACACACA
>NC_068990.1:13336661-13337798 GCF_001194135.2 Octopus bimaculoides
ATATATATATATATATATATATACATATATACAACAGGCTTCTTTCAGTTTCCGTCTACCAAATCCACTCACAAGGCTTTGGTCGGCCCGGGGCTATAGTAGAAGACACTTGCCCAAGGTGCCACGCAGTGGGAATGAACCCGGAACCATGTGGTTGGTAAGCAAGATACTTACCACACAGCCACTCCAGCGCCGATAATGTTTTTTTTTTCTTCCATACCGAACTACTTGGTAAAATTATCAATTATTAATTTATTAATAAATGAATAATTCTTTACCCTATATCTATATTGATTCTTCACTCTCTGATAGTAAACTGCAAATTTTCTGCGGTACTGCTTGTGTGTATGTGTGTGTAAAATAGATTCATGGATCAGACAATCACCAGAACACCTCTAATTATGAATCAGTTGAATCTGGGATTCTTCATACTTAAAGGAATGTATGGAACAGCAAGTATGATAATCTAACAATGCTATTCACCGAAACACAAGCGACCATTGAATCAATTGTTGCTTTTCTACAGTCATTGTGTAGATTTAGATGAGACAAAATTAGTTGTTATCCACATTGTCTTCGTTGCTTTCGAACAAAATAAGTTATGTCAGGTTTCTTTTAACTTTAAGATAAATTGTTCTTAAACAAAACGAAATTAACTGAAATTGTTCACAGAATAGTGGAATAATCAAAACCAAAAAGTTATTGTTAATCAAAGTGCTAAATTTAAATTATATATTTTGAATAGCTATTTTCAGCGGTTGGATATTACATTGTCTGTGTTTCGATTGAATAGCCAATTTTACGTCTGAACCTCGCATGGCTGATTAACTTATGCAAATAGTCATAAATGTAATCTGACTTTTCGTACACCACCTGATGAGGGATGTAGAACTCGAAACAGTGCGTTTTGTAGTAGGAAACTTACTAAGAGATATTACCACACATACCATGTTTATATCATATCAGAACTTGACACTTTTCGTTTTGGCTTTCTCTGTATAATAATTCATACCTGAAGCGAACATTTATCGAGCACTTGTGGTGAAAAATACCTTTCCGCTATGACTAAATATGATATATTCTGTCACGTTATCGAGTGTAAAAGCATTAACACACACACACACACACACACACACA
>NC_068990.1:13337808-13354784 GCF_001194135.2 Octopus bimaculoides
GTAAAAGCATTAACACACACACACACACACACACACACACACACACGCACGCACGCACACACACACACACACACACACGCACAAACTAATATACTGACCAAAGAACTAAAACCATTTGCCAAGTCCTCAAGTAATATTCGAGTGAAAAAACAAATATTTCTTCCACCTTGCTTCTGGATATAAATGGTATTTAAGCAGGCAATCAAATTGCATTTTCTGTATTAGTTTGAGCGGTTTCCAGCATAAAGACACTACTTGATTTATTGGAATTAGATACTTTCGATTCCACTACCTCTAACATCTTTATCCCCGGCACCAACCAACACTACCATCACCACCAATACCGTCCACCCCCCACCTCCTCATCAAGCTTAGTTACCGCTATCAACATCAACTGCGCAAGCAGCAGAAAGGGGGGGGGGAGATGTAAAACATGTAGCTTCTGGTCACAAATTTCCTACCTCCTTGTGGTGCCTGAGAAAAAGCAAAGAGAAATATAACAAATACAAAACAAAACAAAAAAGGAAAAAAAAACAAACTCAATCCCTGAAATGGCAGGACAAATCAAATATTTCATATTGAATTGTGAACTATTTAAAGAAAAATTTTAATTCTATCATGAACGTCGTCATCGCCATCATCATCGTCATCATCATCATCATCATTACCAGCAACAGCATCTGTAGTAGTGAAACTAAAAGAGAGGCAGTGTTAATAGCTCTATGCAAATTTTCTTACCCCCCCACCCCCATCCCAAACTAGTCATCTTTAAGTACTGACTACCAGTTAAATGAATAACTCTAACTGTTACAACTGAAATATTAGAATATGAGATTAAGAGAGGGACACTCTTCATTACATTATTATAAATTCCAGGACTTAAACTATATTACTGTGTAGCTCTGTATTCCCATTTTTTAAAGATGTATTACACAAGACTGCATTACTCTAATGATCCAGACTATTACTAAGATATATAGCTTATAGAATTTTTTACGCCCCTAATTATGAAGAGAAGGACATTGGTAATAATTCATTTTCCGAAGGCTTCCGAGACTGGTTAGAGCAAGACTGGGAGTATAACTTAAAGTAGAAACTTGGTCCGTAAGCTTATATCAGTATGATCTCCACTAAAGATATTCAAGAACGATGTTGTGGTGTTAAATCTGGCTACGCATTAAATTTTCTTTGCAAGGTCACACACACACACACACACACATACACACACACACACCCACAAGAGAGAAAACGACAAGGCATTTCTTTGGAGTATTTGCAGAAACAGCGCGTGCGACAAAATAGCATGCAATGTAAATTTACGTTGCTTTTACTCCTGAATTCATATCCCTAGTAGGTCTGTTTGGCACTTAAGCATTCCTGGCTCAATATCATCACACACTACCACAACGAACATGCTGTTACACAACACCTAACTATACAGTCAATATGTAACTGTAGAAATCTCTCAGTAGATACACTTGTAGAATTTTATTTCTAAGTAGGCTAGCAGAATTTTTGATGTGCCAAATGCTAGGGTTGATTTGTTCATTGCGTTTGTCCTGCAACCCAAACCATTGAACAACAGGTGTTGGTTTGTTTACGTGTCCTTACCCTAACATTTCGGCAAACGAGACCCATATATTAAGTGCTAGGCTTTAAAAAATACGTAGTGGAGTCGGCTAAAACTCTTCAAGGCGGTGCATCATTATGGCCATAGTCTGTAGTCCAATGAGTGAAACAAGTTAAAGATGAAAAGTACACACACACACATATGTATATATATATATATATATATATATATATATATAAATATATATGCATATATATATACATATATATATATATATATAATGTGTGTGTGAAGGCACGTGACCCAATGGTTAAGGTGTTGCCATTACGATAGCTTGATCCTGTGCCTAGCGGTGTGTGGTATTCTTGAGCAAGACACTTCATTCGGCATTGCTCCTGCCTACCCAGCTGTAAATGGGTCATCCTGCGGTGGACTAGCCTCCCGATCAGTTGGAAATGCTGGTCGGCTCGTGAAATTCATTTTCGCACGTGAGTTCCGGTCCCCAGTTATGAACTTATTTGCATACAGCCAATCAGACCTCAACCATCAAGCTAATTTATGAACGCATAACAAGTGATGGACGATAAGATAAAGTCACTTGCATAAGGAATGGCCATGCCTCTTTTCTCTTTTAATAATGCTTCTTGATCTTGTTCTTGTTTCAACCATGGCTGCCTCTGCGTAGTTATTTGTGTTGTTGTTTACTTTCTAAAACAGTAAGAGGAAAGGGTTGCTAGCACATCACCCTCTACCCACATTTTTCCCATCCACATCTTTACCATATGAGGCCCTAACAAAACCCGATAATAGGTATAGATGCAAATCTATCTAATTATTTGTCTCCTTCTAAAATCAGGCATAATTTGACGATCGGTCGATTTACAACACCGTTCTTCGTCTTGAGTTTACTTGGCAGAGTGTGCTTGTTAAGTTGACAAGAAGGTCAAGGTGAACTCTGATTGGTTGTATGCAAACAAGTTTATTACTGGAGTCCGGAACTGTCGCGGTAAAACAATTTCGCGGCCGGCTCGCTCCAGCCAGTGAAGGTTGACTCGTTTGAAAGCTAAAATGTTGCAAAGCGCATTGTAATCAGCAATGTATAACAACATCCGATACTTCGATCGATCGAGTGATCACGTGATACATATAATGTAAATGGTTCTCTGTTAGTTTCATCGAACTCGAGACTCATTGAATTTTAGCATAACTGGATGAAGTGGTTACAGATGCGTGGATTCTCATTGTAATCCTTAAACAAAGCTAGCAAGACAGTATATAACAAAGCTGGGTCGCTGAATTGCAAATACAGCCACTTCTAAGCCTGTGCCTTTTCAATTTTACTCATAAAGTATAAGTCGACAGAGGGCCACGGAAAAAAATATATATATCTCTCCTCCTGATGCCTCAATGCGGAATCGAATCCAAAACATTATAATTACTAAATAAATTGTTCATTATGACTGCAACAATTTGTAGAAAACAACAAGCACATGCGTATATAAATATATAAATATTTAATATATATTTATTGAATATAAACATAGAAAATAGTGCGGTTTCTCCTTCTTTCCTCTTCGTTCTGTTTCTATGACGTTTATCTTTCCTTTTCATTCAGTTACTATCATTTTCATCTCTCCGCTATCAGTAGCCATAATTTAGTAATCTCCGACCACAATATCTGCAGCTATCGAGAATAGCAATATGTTATTTATTTATTGCCAAATATGTTAGTTTACTTTGTTCAGTGGATTATAATCTGTATCTTCATTCATTTGCCAGAAAATGAAAGATAAATTAGTTTTAAACACAGTTCAGTGGAAATATTTACTTTTAGACGTGCCAATCAACAACATAGTTTAAACATTTACACATTTTATGCATTGGCAGTGATTTTTGTTCCAAGTCGACAAATATTTTTCTTCGTGATTGCATTTTAAAAGTCATTTTTTTTCCTTCTATTGTGTTGCTATTGCTGTAATTGCAATCTTTGTTGTGCTCTGTTTTCAGGTCAGTCTCGATTGAACGGACCTATTATCAAAGGTGTTACAGCCGTGACAATCCATTTATTATTATTATTATTATTATTATTATTATTATTATTATTATTATTATTATTGTTATTGTTATTGTTGTTGTCGTTGTTGTTGTTATTACTTTATTAATGATTGGTGAAGGTGCGTGGCTTAGTGGTTAGTATATAGGGCCCACACTCGTAAGGTCGTGAGTTCGATTCCCGACGTTGCGTGGTGCCCTTAAGCATGACTCTCTTCCGGTTATTCTAGTCCACACGAGTGGCAAAAATGAGTTGTACCTCTATCTGAAAGGGCCAGCCTTGTCATATTCTGTGTCACGCTGAATCTTCCCGAGAACTACGTTAAGGTACGCGAGTCTGTGGAGTCCTCAACCACATGAACATTAATTTCACAATCAATTTGTTCCACTGATTGGGTCAACTGGAATCCAAGTCGTCATAATTGACGGAGTGCCAACTGGCGAATCACGTGGCCTTGTTGTTTGGGCTACACACGTGATCGTAAGATCATTGTTTCAACCCCCAGATCGGACGGTAGGTTGTGTTCTTCATCAGAACCCTTAATTTTATATACCTTCAATCCAGTCAGCTGTACACGGGCCCCAACAATAGCTGGAAAGTTAAACCTGCAACAGCCAGGCGTTCCATTCTAGAGTGGGTACCTGTTGTCATCTTAGTCACTTCGGAAAACGGGATTAACTCTGGCTTTATTAATCCTAAGTATTATGATTGGCCTAAGACTGACCAGTCATTGATTACTTGATATTCCTTGTTTAAAATTGCAGACTTTGGAATGAGGAGGATTTGATTGCTATTTCTAGCAGGTCGAACAATAACGTAGATGAAGGTCTTGCTCTTGTGTCTATTGATGAGTCAAGTCACATACACATACATCATTCTTAATTAATTAAGCCTGCTATAAGCAGTTCCAAGTCCGGTTTATAAAGGAGAAGGGTAGTAGTCATAGAATTAGAAGCCCTGCACAATCAATTTCCCTATTGCTATTGGAACAACAGAACATATGAAACCAATCTTGGTAAGGGGAGATAATCATCAGAGACTAAGAATGAAACAATTTAGTGAAAGCTGAGAAGGAGCTACGATGTGGAACAAGCGTTTCTCACCAAGGACAACCAGTCCCCTGGGTACAGCGAACTTCATGACCATATTCGAAACCGGAAGCGTAGCAGGCCAAAAGAACAACATGGGAAAGGTTCACACGAATTGAAGCACTCGACGGTGGCTACCCCTAGAGATAACCGCAATCTAGTGATAGGCACCCCTATGCTCCAAATGGAGTCAAAGGGATTAAGGAGAACAGTTTATCGAATTGGTTTCCGTTTAAGCTATATAACAAAGTTTATCGTATGGGATTTAATTTGTTAGGAATTATGACGTTTAATGCAACGTTTCACAATCGGTGTTCCGCTAGATGTCGCTGGGTGTTCCGTGGGAAATAGCAATAAATATTATGTAAATGCACTTTGGTTCTTTTTGTGCTCTATCTTTTAATTCTAAATATATCTATTGTACACGTAGGAATATTACCAAATTTTAAAGCGGTGAACTAGCAGAATTGTTGGCACACTGGGTAAAATGCTTAGTGGTATTCCGCCCGTCATTACGTTCTGAGGTCAAATCCCGCCCAGGTCGACTTTGCTTTTCATCTTTCCACGGTCGATAAAATAAGTACCAGTTGAGCACTAGGAGCGATTTAATCGACTTGACCTCTAACCGAAAATGCCAAAATCTGAAACCAATTGTTTCTACGAGAATTAAAGATTTTGAAACATTGTGGGAGAATTTGGTTTTAAAGAAGGTCTTGCTTAAAATAAAAAATTTTTAACTTTCTTCGTGGCGTCACATAGTTTTAGCAATGCAAAACGTGATACATATTTTTTTGTCAATTATTTTGTTTTATTTCTTCAGGTGTTTTAATCATTTATATTTCTAACTCTTCGGCATTAGAACATCACGTGGATGGCTTCTTTTTGAATTGAAAATGTATTTTCATCCTTAATATGGTATCATGCGTAGAAATGATAAAAAAATAAATGTTATCTAGTCCAGACATTTATAGTGCACATTATGAAACTATAAAAAAAACTCAGTAAAATTACATAATAATGGCTTCAAAGTTTAACAAAATGCCAGCAATTTTAGGAGAGGTAGATAAGTCGATTACAGCGCCTGCAGTGAGACATATTTTATCGACCCCGAGAGGATGAAAGACAAAGTTAGCCTTGGCGGAATTTGAACTCAGAACATAAAGACGGACGAAATGCCGCTAAGCATTTTGCCCGACGTGCTGACGATTCTGCCAGCTCGCCGTCTTTATTATAATAAAAATAATAATAATAACAATAATAATAATAATAATAATAATAATAACAATAATAATAATGATAATAATAATAATGATAATAATGATAATAATAATCCTTTCTACTAAAGGCAAAAAGCCTGAAATTTGGGGAAGGGTAAGTCGATTATATTGACCCCAGTACTGGTACTTACTTTATCAACCCCGAAAGGATGAAATATAAAGTCAACTTTGACGTGTAATAATAATAATAATAATAATAATAATAATAATGATAATAATAATAATAATGATAATAATAATAATTTTTATTACTAATAAAAACAATAATGACAGTACATCGACTTAGTACTTGACTAGGAATTATTTCATCGATCCCCTAAAAATTCAAAGGAAAAGTCGACTCTGCAATATCCGAACTCAGGTTGTAACGAGCGGAAAAATTACCGCAGTGCATCTCGTTTGACACTCAAATGACTCAACCAAAATCTAGGGAAACGCAAGTGAGGGCCGTTCTCTAGTAACCAAAGCAACGTATAAGATGGATATATATTTTACCATATATTGTGGTTTCCGAAATCCTCAATTAATTTGTGTCAAGTAACAAATCATCGAATCCATTCTGCCGTGACGCAGCATGAATCAACTATTTCCGTAAGAATAATCTTTTCTACTCTAGGCACAAGGCCCGAAATTTTGGGGGAGGGGGTCAGTCGATTAGATCGACCCAAGTGCGTAATTAGTACTTAATTTATCGACCCTGAAAGGATGAAAGACTAAGTCGACTTCGGCGGAATTTGAACTCAGAACATCAAGACAGACGAAATACCGTTAAGTATTTCGTCCGGCGTGTTAACGTTTCTGCCGGTTCACTGCTTTTATTTCCGTAAGAATAATAATTACTAACATAATTACAAAACCACATGTGTGCAGGAGGAATTTATAGATTAAATCAAGCATTATTTTACTGCTACTTTATTTTATTGACCCCGTAAAGATGGAATGCAAAATAGACTTTGGTAGAAATTGAACTCAGAACTTAACAAATGCTTCAAAGGATTTTTTTGATCGACGCTGTGCTGTTCTGTCAGATCCACTATCCTCCTAGTCCCGAAAATAACCAACTCCTATATAGCACATTTAAATAGAATAAAAATAAGTAATTTCTTCCCCAATATCATCTAATTTTTATTGAAAATGTTGGAAAGACATAAAATATACACAAGACAATACGCTATACGGGGTCAAAGCAATTTTATTTTCGTAAAGTAATTTACATAATAAAGCTTGCTACTCTACTGGGGAATGTATGGTTTTCTTTTGTGCACAAATGCTGAATTCGGAATCGAGCGTTGGTTAAACACGCACGGTACTCATCAGTAGATATTCTGTACTTTGCCAAAGTAGGAATTCACATAATGCAATTTATAAAAATAAATTAAGTTAGAACAGTTCTATATTTTACTAATATTAGTATTTACTTTCCTTCTGCTCTGGAAGAACAGAAACATGAAGAGTGAATTTAATCATTTAATTAACTTTTTCATCATGGATACGCTTTTCTTCTTTTCAAGCCTAAAACTATTCGGTTAAACGTTTCAAAGCCTAAACAACCGCAAAAACTCAGTAGGTAATTAGATTTATTTTATCTATAGCTAATTAGTTGTTGGGTGGGGTAAAAAAAATATAATAGGAATGATCATGACTTCATTCCCTGTGTGAATGTGTAAAATTTAATGCTTGATAGAAGACAAATACATACATACATACATACATACAGGGTGGGGCAGAGAGGACGGGCGTTTTTGAAATAATTCACAAAGCAATTAATTTTAGCTGCAAACAAATTTTATTGACAGCAATGTGTTTGTATTGAATTAGCATTTGTCAAAATCAAGTGTGGAAAAAAAAACATCCATCACATGGTCTCCGTTTTTATTAATGCATTTCTGAAAGCTTGTCCTACGCACATTTTTCGTAGTCTGTATCATTCGTGGCTCCTCCATCGTTCTCCTATTCATTACTGTACCTTGTGTACGAAGTGCATTCGCCCATCGTAAAAATGTGTTACGGGTGGGAACAGCCTGGTTTTGGTGGATGTTGTAGTGGCTCCGAAGCTCACGCTGAACTGCTGTCAAAGACCCGTTATTCTTCACGTAACTGTCGTAGGCAATCATGCTCTATCGTCCACAACGTCATGGCTTCACCTGAAAAGACAAAGAAATGATAGATAGATAGATAGATAGATAGATAGATAGATAAAGAGCGTGCGAGAGTGAGAGAGAGAGAGAGAGAGTTATCCTTCGGCTCATAAGCATTAAAGTTTAGGAAACGAATCCGCAAATCAGTCAGTGTCTTAATCCGACTGGTTTGCAGTTAATGTACACTCGTCCCAAGTTCAAATACAGATTATTATATATATATATATATACACGAGGGATTTAAACACACATGTGTGGCTGTGTGGCAATAAGCTTGTTTCCCAATCACATGATTCCGGGTACAGTCCCACTGCGTGCCATATTGGGCAAGTGTCCTGTTAAACAAAGAATTATGAGTGGATTTGGTAGACAAAACTGAAAGAAGTTGTGTATATATATAGTCGAACAAATCGACCCCAGAACTTATTCTTTGTAATCCTAGTACTTATTCTATCAGTCTCTTATGCCGAACCGTTAAGTTACGGGGACGTAAACACACCAGCATCGGTTGTCAAGCGATGATGGGGGGACAAACAGGCATACAAACATACACACACACACACATATATACACATATACGACGGGCTCCTTTCAGTTTCCGTCTACCAAATCCACTCACAAGGCTTTGGTCGACTCGAGGCTTGGGACTGAACCCGGGATCATGTGTTTGGTAAGCAAGCTATTTACCACACAGCTACTCCTGCGCCTATATAT
Organism: Octopus bimaculoides; assembly: GCF_001194135.2. NCBI lineage: Eukaryota > Metazoa > Mollusca > Cephalopoda > Octopoda > Octopodidae > Octopus > Octopus bimaculoides. The sequence continues at coordinate 13,346,649 of NC_068990.1, forward strand.
ATGCATCATTCGTGGCGCCTCCACCGGTCTCCTATTCATTAATGTACCCCGTGTACGAAGTGCATTCACCCAACGTAAAATTGTGTTACGTGTGGGAATAGACTGATTTCGGTGAATGTTGAAATGGCTCCGAAACTCACCCTGAACTGCTGTCACAGAGTCGTTATTCTTCACGTAATATATTTGTATGTATGTCTTAGTGTCTGTGCTTGCGTTCACCACCGCTTAACAAACGGTGTTGGTGTGTTTCTCCATCCGTAACTTAGTGGTTCGGCAAGAGAGTTCGATAGGATCAGTAAAAGTCTTTCCATAAAAATAATAAGTACTGGGGTCAATGCAGTCGGCTAAAATTCTTCTATCTAATTACTGAAACAACTAAAAGATACAAGATAAAAGTAAAGGCATATACACAATATTGGATTGTAGACATTTTGAATTACTTGAACGTGAATGAAGATGATATGTTTCATATTGTCTCCATCTCTGGAAACAATGAATTTCACCTGGGAGAACTGCTTGCGCATTTGAACTGTTGTTGCCTCGTCAATCTTCATAAGAGATTTTATTTCTCTTGTAAAACTACGGAATGCACATATGGTCCCAACCTTCTTCAATGAGAGGTGTTGATTTGAAAATCACTTGGAAATTAACAAAAAATAATACGTTACTCAAAATGTGGTTATATTTGTTAAACAAACAACATTTTAGAATCAAATTTCACCTGTAGAACCGGATGAAATTTTTATTGAAATATCTGTAAAAGATTTTTAAAACGTGAGATTTCAATAAACTACTGTCTTCCATACGCAAAAACTATTACAGAAATCTATATAAAACATACGTGGTTTATAAAAAAAGTAAATTAATTTTCTAGACACATCTGCAATCTATTTTACAGATAAGGTCATAGAAAGTATAAGAAAATTTGTTAAAATAAATACACCACAAATAGTTTTGCAAACTAACACAGCAAATTCAAATTCAAATTGAAGAACTAATTTGTACGGTGATTGAAGGAATAACACACAAGAAAATACCGTTCACAAACCAGAATAGTGAATTTCTTTTTTAATTGAAATAACTCCAACAGCAACTTCTCCATGCACAACCTATGAATTATCTATAACTTGCGTAAACCATTTATATTAGGCAATAGCATTTTTAACGACCTAAGAGAAGGTAAATTAAAAATAGTACTGCTCTGAATGGAAACATGGATACTACCTATTCTGAATAAAATTACAAATGTAAGTTGCTAGATAAATAGAAAAAAAAAGCAAATAATTTTAGAGTCTTTTACTGCATGGGATTCACTCATATAATACAGTAATTGGCTGAGTATTTGCAGCTAGAAGTACACAGTTTCTGTTGCCTTTCAGATGTGATATGCAGACTAATGCACAACCATATTCAAAGAGAGAAAGCCGTGAACTGGGCTCTGATATGAAGAAGAAATGTCATTGAAAAATAAGAAAATTGCTTACGTCAATGTTGTTACAGATTGAAGTGTACAGTTTGCCTTCAAAGAATGAGTTAATTTTCGAAGATATATATTTTGTGAGGTTGTACAAGGTAGACATAAGAAAGGTATGTGTGTGCGTGTGTGTGAGTGTGGAGATAGATAGATAACATAGTAACTACGGATGCATGTATGTATGTTTGTATACGCGCACGCACACACACACACACACACACACATATAGAATATAGTTCGTATGATTGTGTACAGATAAATATATTTTGTTGTTGGCACTCCGTCGCTTACTTATTTAATCGATCCCGAAAGGATGAAAGGCAAAGTTGACCTCGGCGGAATTTGAACTCAGAACGTAAGGACAGACGAAATACCATTAAGCATTTCTCTCGGCGTGCTAACGTTTCTGCCAGCTCTCCGCCTTTGCAAGATAGTCTGTTTGGTATCAGGTAATCGTTGATCGACAGTGTTTGAAGTTTAAGCATAGTTAATGGTATAGTGCTATTCCACATTGAGAAGTCAACGGTCTGGTAGTGTTTGCCTACTTATTGGTGTATGTGTGAAATACAAATGTGAGGCGCAATTTGTTTTCACTTGGGATCTATCTCAAGCTGTTGTTAAGCCCTTAAAACTCCAAGTGAATCTATAGAATATTATTTATTTCATTTTGTTGCCTGTTCATGCTCACACTCTATTACATATAACAAACATCTTTCGTATAAACTGCTATAAATTCATTTTCTCATTATTTAGGTGCTGAAGTTATATTTTGACGGGAGTCTTATAATTGCTTTCTAATACTCTAATATCTGCTACTTATCAGATTTCGATAGAAGTCTTGAATTGGGCAGTCAAGGATTATATGCTGTCATTGATTAATACGGTTAGCATCTGACTGAAGATGACATGTAGAGGCAGCAAATACTTTTAATCGAAATGTTTCAATTTGTGTCTATTTGCAGTTTTCCTACTTCACTGCAAAGTTAATGATATTTACATATTTTCAAATGTTAGTGATATCCACTGTTGTAAATCAGTGGTTCGCAACCTTTTGTTTTAATCTATAAACCCATTTGATCACTATTCTATTCCGAAGGACCGCCATAGCCATTTGACGTTTAAAAACTAGTTTTGAAGATAATTCTTACAAAATTTCTATTTTGTAATTCACAAATTAACTTGCGTAAAACGTTTGAGAGAAATTTAGCTGCTCCTTACAATTGTTGTTGTTGGCACTCCGTCGCTTACGACGTCGAGGGTTCCAGTTGATCCGATCAACGGAACAGCCTGCTTGTAAAATTAACGTGCAAGTGGCTGAGCACTCCACAGACACGTGTACCCTTAACGTAGTTCTCGGGGATATTCAGCGTGACACAGTGTGACAAGACTGACCCTTTGAATTACAGGCACAACAGAAACAGGAAGTAAGAGAAAGTTGTGGTGGAAGAGTACAGCAGGGTTCGCCACCATCCCCTTCCGGAGCCTCGTGGAGCTTTAGGTGTTTTCGCTCAATAAACACTCACAACGCCCGGTCTGGGAATCGAAACCGCGATCCTATGACCGCGAGTCCGCTGCCCTAACCGCTGGGCCATTGCGCCTCCACTCTCCTTGCAATAAATACATCTTAATCACATCTTTTTCTTGGACCACTACTGTGGACCTCAATTTACTATGCTTCTTGCGTGGACCCAAAAGTCTCATATGGATACACTGGGGAGGTCATATGAACCCCGGTTAAGAACCAGTGTTGTAAAAGAATACTCCATATTGTTTATGGAGCTATGACTTAGTCAGTTTCGTTTTTACATTCATATTCTTCCCCCCATAATTAACCAGTACTGCTGAAAATAAAGCTGGCTGGCCCGTTGCGAAGCAAGTGAAGTAAGCTACCAGGATTTTGTAAACTGCGAGCTTCCCGAGCATTATGGGTTTGAAATTATTGGTGCAATAAAAAGAAAGGTCGTGAACGCCATTATTGAAGCTGAAGGTGGTTTACCACTGGTTTGCTGCTACTTGGATGCAATTAAGGAGTTGATCGAACCTGATCAAAGTCATCGGAAACAACACTGATGATGCATCTCTGAGCCTTTGTGAAATGTATCTTAGAACTGAACCGTTAATTGTTATATTCTTTTATATTCTAACTTAGTTCTCTATATTCAGTTTCCATCAAATATTTCATTTTACCTAAATCGCTTCCCGTCTTGTGTTTAATTAAATCGAATGATGAGTTGAGACTTAATGAATATTATCTATTTTCGCTCTCCTAATTGCTATCATTTCCCGTCATATTTTCAATTCTATGTTTCTGATACAAAATTTTATAAATTGTTTTAATATGTTTGTTTTGCAGTTTTTGTATTTCTGTCAATATTGATAAATCCCTTTCTTTTTCTAATTTGTTTTATTATTATTATTAATTGTTCAGTAGTTTTATTTTTATAACGTGCTTTCACTTCACTACCGAGCGCAGCTCTGTGTGCCGTGGGTATGTGCTGTGGTTTGCTGTGGTTTGCTGTGATGCTCTTATGGTTACTGTATTGAAAGTGTTTTGCGTAGGATGTGTGCAGTGCCCAGTAGTGCAATTTTCTGTATGTTATATATATTTGTAAGTCCTGGTGTTTTTGTTATGTATTTGTCTGAATATTTTTTTATTATACCTAAGGCACCTACTATGATAGGAATTGTTTCTGGTTTTAGATTCCACATTCGAGTTACCTCTATTTCCAGGTCTTTGTATTTTGAAAGTTTTTCCATTTCTTTTAGGGAAACGTTGTCATCTGCTGGTATTGATACATCAATTAGAAAGCATTTTTGTTTCATGATCTTTGACAACTATACCTGGTCTTATTATTATTATTATTATTATTATTATTATTATTATTATTATTCTTCTTCTTATTATTATTATTATTATGGTAGCGAACTGGTAGAATCGTTAGCACACCGGACGAAATGCTTAGTGGTATTTCGTCTGTCTTTACGTTTTGAGTTCAAATTCCGCCGAGGTCGACTTTGCCTTTTATCCTTTCTAGGAAATGTATAAGTCACACCAGCTTAGCAATGCTATAGCATTGCTGGCTTGAGGGCAGAAAATGTCACGGCGATGCCCAGAGAGCATTGAAACTGTTTTGCGCACCGCTGTTTAGTTCCTAAACATTGCACATTTCTGGAGCTTTTTCGAACCTCAGCTGTTACGAGTAGAAAGGATCAAGTGAGCACATCATGAAGAACGTCTCTCTGCCTTCTGTGAACAAGGGGGCAGGCAGTTTTCTTTTGATTTGTAGCTATCAAGAAAGAGGTTGTGTGGTGGAAGAGGTTAAAAAGGCTAGGGACAGACATTTTCGTTTTCGGCCAAACTTCATCATGCTGCTCCAAGTAATTTTTTTGAAATAATGTGTACAAGTAGCGAATATGAATACGTATGAATGGGCCTACTCTGAGCATGCACCATAAGGGTAGGAAATTAAAAGCGAGAGAAGGCATATGCTCTCACTTGTCGGGTTCATCAAGGTTATAATGGGTGTACTTGATTAGTCCTAAACAGTTATCCCCCTTCCCTAGTTTAGAATTATGATGGTACGATATTCAAGATAGTGGCGTAGATGTTACACATGTAGCAGCATAAGTAGTATAAGATCTTTCTATACAGAGAGCCTACAGAAGCAAAAGCAATAGGAACATGAACAAATCATTCTCTAGGCCCAAACGCAGCATCAACAATCACAGAAGTAGGATAGATTCTTAATCGCAGTGTATTCTAATCTGAGCAACTCCGCGTTAACTTAATATAAAATCATTTATTGTAGTTCTGGTTTCTAATAGTTTTATTTTATTCCGTTTAAATAGTTGTTTTAGACATTTTAATTCGTTTAATTATATATATACATAAATGTTTATATGCGCGCGACAGAAAACACATTTACTCGCACAAACGTACAGACGTATTTTGTTTTCTGTCCTTCAAGTATCCCTTTGTATTTGCATAACTTAACAGACTCGTCCTACAAGTCCTTGTAAAATTCCGTTTAACATCGTTCTTCTTTCCTTATATATTCCTGTATCTGTCGACCCCGTGGCTAATGAGAAAACTATTATTGTTGTTGTTGTTACTGTTGTTGTTGTTGTTGTTGCTGTTGTTGTTGTTATTGTTGTTATTATTATTATATTTTGCTGATGTGTTATTACAGTATATCCGAAAGACAAAAACAAAGAAATAAACGCTTTCATGACAAGTTACACACACACACACACGCACACACACACACACACACACACACACACACTTACACATACACACGCGCACACATAATCATTGAATTCTTTCATTGGGCTTGGGGTTATTCTGACAAGAAACAAACAAAATTAGCATGACAGTCATCTATAACAATAATATTCTCAAGAATAATAAAATAGACATTTATATTCGTGTGGATGTGTGCCGGCAGGTGTGGATGTGTGCCGGCAGGTGTGTGTGTGTGTGTGTGTGTGTTTGTGTTGATATGTGTACGTTTCTGTATGAACGTATATAACTATACATAGGCAAGCTGAAAGTCGCTCCCACGCTGGCAGTTTACTGAACGTCAGAGTTTGAAGAGGTAGGGATGGAAGTGGTGCAACATCGTCCTCGTATTAATGGTGACCATTCGATGTTTACGTGCTTAATTAGTCGGGTCTATTTGAACAGCTTTTGCTGGCTTTTCCTGAGATTAACATCGGCAAATATGGAGGAGATGGATGATGGTTGTCCAATTTCAAGATCTTACTGGCCTTTTTTTTAGTTAAGAGTTGCTCTGTTAGCGAACATGGATGTCGGGAATAGCGAATGTCGCTTTTGTGCTTAGTTATTTGCTGTGTTGTGGTTGAGTTGCTGTGTCATGGTTGAACTGTTGTGTCGTGGTTGAAATGAATTTGTTGAATTGGCAATATGTTTCTTATCTTCGTGAAAAAAAAAAGGCTCAAGCCCCACTCGCGAACGTTTAACTGAAGTATCTATTGTCACACATACACTTTCTGCGCTTTACATACATACATACATACATACATACATACATGCATACGTAAGTACGTACGTACATTCAAGCAAATATACATACATATTATATATGTATAGATATACATATATATATATGTATATATGTATATTTATGTATATAGATATATATACATACATATATATAATATGTATTTAAGTATATAAATATATATGTATGTATGTTTGCTTGTATGTAGGGATAAATATATATATATATATATATATATATATATATATATATATATATATATATATATATAAACAAACCCATTGATATGTATATTTTGTGTGTGTGTGTTCGAGAGGTAAGTGGGTATGCATGTTTGTATAGGAGGTAGTTACATACATACATACATACATACATACATACATACATACATACATACATACATACATACATACATTTAAACACACAGGCACAGAAGCAAGCAGTTAGATGTGATAATACAAACACAAGTATATATAGTGACAGACATTACTTATGATATTAATCTATCGTGCTATAGAGATTGACGCTTGTTGTGCATACCGTACTGTGTACAGTACCGCAATGTGTCGATACAGCAACGTCTTAACACTGTTTTCTACAGTTGGCTCACAATAGTTCATCACGGTAAACAATAGGTGCACCGTATCATTCATGAATGCTTCCACTAGCTTGCAGTCATAGAAAGAATGAAATCACTGCAGATGAATGCACTCTATGAAATGTGCAATCGGCGTAATTATCAGGAAGTAAAATCCCTTCGTCAACAAGTAGTTGGAGAAGATATCTAAATGAACAATATTGCATAAATCAACGTTATCGTCGTCATCCGCATAATGAACACCGACAGCAACCAGAGTTACAACAATGACGATGACAACAGCTAAAACAGTAACAATGGCAACAACAACAACAACGGCAACAACAACAACAACAATGCAATATTCTATCTTTAAGATTATTCGTATAGTTAATGTGCTGAACATTTTAACGAATCATTTTGTTGTTTGCAAATAAGACCCTTCAGAGATTAAAAAGGGAAATGTAATTGGAAACACTATAGAAGAATTATATTATTTTATGTCGGCAAAAGAAAAAAAAATGAAAAATACAGTAAAACTCTGATAATGCTTTTGTCGAAATTTTTATTAAAATGCAATAAATAAATTGATAAATAAGTAAAAATCAAAGAAAAAATATTCAGCCTGAATATTAATTTCGTAACAGAATTTAATATTCGTTTTAAATTATTGTTAGCATCGGTGTAAATATTGAATATTGAGCTTGTGTTTTGCAATTTGTCCTTGTATAGACAGATAAACTTACACAATCACGTACACATAGACATATACACACATAGATACTTTCATATATATATATATATATATATATATATATACATTCACTGTCAATGCATCAACTTGCGCACGTTAACGCACATGTGCATTCACTCATTAACTACCACAAAACTGCAGAAACGCTTTTGCTAGGTATGGTCTATAATATATTTATCAGTGTCCTCTTTTCTTTTATTCTACCCGTTTTCTCCCCCACCTCTCTCTCTATCTATCTATCTGTCTATCTCTCCCCCTCTCTCTCTGTATATATACATACATATATATATATATATATATATATATA
>NC_068990.1:13355055-13357461 GCF_001194135.2 Octopus bimaculoides
TGTATGAATAATACCATGCTAAATTCTGGTGCCTAAACTTAAGTACCATATTCACCTGAATCTATATATATATAAATATATATATATATATAGGTACATATGTGTGTACGTGAGTGTGTGTGTGTGCGTGTGTGCGTGTGTGCGTGCGTGTATGTGTGTTTGTGTGCGTGTGTGTGTGTGTGTGTGTGTGTGTGTGTGTGTGTTCACTTGAGTTCAATTCGTCCTGTGCTCTCGAGCACAATGGACAACAAGTTGTTGGGTTTACACCACTAGTCTCAGTTGGTTGCTGTATTCTCTGCTTGTAGCCATAAGATATTGCTTTCCTCATATCGGTTATGAATGTTCTGCAGCATAGTAGTATTTCTTCCTCTTTTTTTCACTCTTCTTGGGTGTGTGCTGCATGTCACTCTACTTCAGGTCCCAGATATGTTTTGCTATCCTTATATTTTTCTTTCTCTGTGTGGATTTCAAATAAGGTTGGTTTGAAGTCACTATTGCACAGTCAATAGATATTTTTCGCTTTCCTTACTTGGTGTAACACAGGGGACTGCAGCTTTGTAAATTATTAAGCTAATCCTTCATGCCACGTCTAGTGCCTCTTTTTTTGAGTCCCTGAAGTTGCAGTTTGAAGTGGGCATTTTGCACTGCTTACGTAAAATGATGTTTTTTCATATTAAACCCCACTGATGTGAAGCTTTCACGGTATGTCCATTGAAGATTTTGTTGTATCTATGTCATTGAGGGAAATGTTTATCTATCAAAGCTATGAATATTTTGTAGCCACATTAGTCTTAATATTCAAGGAAAAAAGGGACAGAGCTATATATTTTCCCTGACTCTATTTTCAGGCTTAGTTAATGGCTAATGATCGGTTTAAGATGTATGCTATATGCCCTTAGAGCCAATTGCAGCCAGGACGCTTACATAGAAGAGATTTGCTTTATCGAATTCCTTTAAAGGAATAGAGGTTAGAAATCCTATTACAAATGTAAGCTATAAAATTTTTAATGACGATTGGAGGGTGGCAGCATTATTTTTCCTTTGGTTTATCATAGGACTTGTGTTTGAACTTATACCGAAGGTAGTATCGACTTTAGTGAGATTTGTTGCTACTGTGATTTTATGACCTGTACAACTAAAGACGAATATGAGATTTTTCCAAAAATTATCCAGGATGACCTTCGGAACCGTGTGATATACCATATCTTGGTATAAACCAATACCGTAAGAGGGAAACAGATTTTAGAATACCTAGTATAAAAAGCCATACTTGATCACATATATCAGCACAATTATGTGAAATCTTAAGTAAGTCAAACAATTTGTTCGGTTGGGATTTGTTGTTCGAAGCTCCATCCATACTAAAAAGAAGGATTGACTCAACCATGCACGGTTAACTCAATTTTCGTTGGTCAATAGTTATGTATATTCTGGCGAATTCGTTTCGTTTGGTTAATGGTAATATATCTTGCGGCGAATCCTATTGGTTTTTACACCAACTTATCGAAATATTTAGCAATAAAATCTAAGATAGCAGTGGCCTGAAACTTGGGTCACGGGACAAACTCTAATCTTCAGTTTCAATAAAGTAAAAATATATCCTCCACATATATTGAGGACTTCTTTCTCATTCGTTTGACATGAAGCAACATACACGCATACGTACATAGACATACATGTATATACATTTACATAGATTAGCACAAACACACACTAATTGCATTCATACAATCATTCACATGCTCACATACATAGAAATGCATGTATATGTGCTATGCTTACGCGAGGACGCTCGATAGAAATGAAACATTTCCAAAGCTGTTACCTTACAGCTGAAAGTAAAACCACGCACCACTGAATTAATGTTAATTAATTGTTTAATTTTAATCAATTAATATTAATTAAAAGTTGTTGTCTTTTTTGACTAGTAGTAGTCATGTAAAAAATTATGTTGGCCGTCATTAAGAACGTAATTTTAATTGAATAAATCTTCGTGACTTTCTCCAATGAGCATACTGTGGTTCAATTTACAATAAATTTCCGGCCAGTAAGTCTCAAGGTATTTTCTCCACTCATTCATTTGATTTATATCAAATTTGTATGAAAAGTTCTTTAGAGATCTAAGATCTGAAGTAAGGGAAAGACTACGCCTCGATGAGGAGATTCGATAAGACTGAAACATGCACAAAGTTGTCACTTACTGCTAACGATCTTTGCATTCCATATTCAAATAATTCGAATTCCTAATACATTTGTATAAGTAATACACAAAGTATGTTACCCTTCACTCTGCTACATTCATATATGTATACAAACATCTATCTATTTATATATTTGTCTCTTTGTTTGTCTGTCTATCTTCCTACCGATCTATTTCTCTCTCTCTCTCCCTCCCCCCTCTCTCTC
>NC_068990.1:13357471-13358609 GCF_001194135.2 Octopus bimaculoides
CCTCCCCCCTCTCTCTCCCTCCCCCCTCTCTCTCGCTTCTTCTATATGCGTATCTACATTGAAACGTCAACTACTTCAGACAAACCATCTTGTTTTTAACAGTTTGAACGATGGCGAAATAAACTGATGTTTAATAGATCCATGCCATATGTAAATAGATGTGAGACATGCAACCAATACGTAGCTAAAAGATTGTACATTCCTTTTAGATCCAAGAATTCTAACATGCTATTTCGTTTCAGACCCCAACTTTTCAGCAAATGTAAGCATGTGGACTAATTTCTCTGATGAACAAAAGGACGCTATCCTCTGCAGACAGAGCAGCTACCTTGCAGACTTTGGACCCCTCTTCGTTGAATTATTCTACAACTAGTTTAATTATTACTTCTACCTCAAAGGGGACGGATTTAATTGTGTTCTCTTTCCTTTCTTGTTCCGTTTTTACTCACCGTTTGCATTCGATTGCATTCGATTGCATTCGATTGCAATAAACATAAGAAAAATCCGTGAAAATAATTTTCAAAACTGTAAAGTATTCAAAAGAATAATGATTATATATCAACATTTATATAGATTATATTTCAAGCTTCATTACATATAAAAACTCTGGCGTACACAAAAACTATTTTAATTTAACTAAAGTTGTAATTTCTAAGTTCTCAGTACATAGCCACAAGGCTCAGATTTAAATCTATGACAAATAATTAATCGTTCTGAAAAGCAAAAGTTTGCAAAAATTCTATCAGAAACTTGAAAATAATAAATTCTAGACTTCTCAAGAGTATCAATGGAAATGTGAAGAAAAAAAAATTCATTTCATGACTGTATTTTCTGTTTTTACTATTGTTATTATTATTATTATTATTATTATTATTATTATTATTATTATTATTATTATTATTATTATCATTATTATCACTATTTTTAACATTCATTGAAAGCTGCCATACTCAGAGTAACGTCCAAATGAACCAGGACCACTTGATTCGAGCATGTAGTTGATTTAGATCTAATATAGAAATTGTAGAAGCTGAAGGTGGCTTTATTGAATGCCGTTATAGAAAAGAAGGTTTATTCACACCCTCATATCATTGGTTGATAAATAAAGTCATTACCTGTTATTATATATCTGTTTTAT